>NW_024582078.1:3377091-3386699 GCF_017639235.1 Corvus kubaryi | reverse complement strand
GCACGGGATGGATGCTGAGCCTGGCACGGGATGGATGCTGAGCCCGGCATGGGATGGATGCTGAGCCCGGCATGGGATGGATGCTGAGCCTGGCACGGGATGGATGCTGAGCCCGGCACGGGATGGATGCTGAGCCTGGCACGGGGTGGATGCTGAGCCTGGCACGGGGTGGATGCTGAGCCAGCCCCACCTGCGCAGTGCGGATAGGGAAGGCTCCAGTTGCCCCAGGCCGTGCAGAGGATGGAGGGGTCCCCGAGCAGGGAGAAGCCAGGCTGGCAGCTGTAGCTCACGGAGGTGCCGCTGGTGAAATTTGTCCCCGGCTCGGCGCTGAGCGTGGCGTGGGCGATGACAGGGGGCGGCGGGCAGAGCGTCACTGCCGGGGCAGGAGCAGAGAGCAGAGTTTTAGGGATTTTACCTGGAGGTGGATCACCTGTACCACAGCAAAGCCTGTCACACCTGGCTCACCTGGATGGCAGGTGGGGACCGCGGGCACCCAGCGGCTGTCGGGCTGGCACTTGGCCCTGCGGCTGCCCCTCAGCACAAAGCCTGGGTGGCACTGGAAGGTGACGTTGTCCCCAGGGCGGTACACGTCCCTCTGGCCTTCAGCCACCTCTCCATCCTTGATGCTGGGGCTGGTGCAGGTGATCACTGGGAGGGAAAAGCAGCAGAGCTCGGGCTGGGGAAGCAGCTGCCAGAGCTGAGGGGTCCCCTTTGGGTTGGCGAGGTCACAGTTCAGGGGAGGCACTGTGGTCACTGTGATCACTACAGTGATCATCCACCTACTGCAGCGACTCCCTTTTCACTGTGGGTAACAGCATTTACAGCTCACCTTCACACCGGGGGTAAGGGATGCTCCAGGATCCCGATGGCAAACAGGAAACCGTGGTTTTCCCAGTGAGGACGTACCCCGGGTCACAGTAGTACTTCATTGACATGCCAGGGATGAACTCCTTCACACCTTTGCTGTCGTGCTGGCCATTTCTGATATTTGGAGGGGAAGGACACGGCAGCACTGCAAGGAGGGGGAAAAGACCCAGCTAGCCAAGAGCTGGTACCACAAACTCCCCGTGTAGGGTAAGGCAGCCTTTTAACTTTGTTGTTTCCCATTAACTTCTGCCCAAGAGCTACAAGGGCTGTCACTGAATGGTATTTCCATCTACCCTCTCTTACCTTCCAGCTTTCATGTTTTCTGAGCTTATTGACATGAAAATGATAGTTTCTCACTACTTAGGCAGCTACAGTGGTTTGTTTCCATCTGTGGCCCTAACAGCTTGCTCTGGTTTTTCTGGGGTTTTGAATGATATCGGGCACCAGCCTGGCTCCTTGGATTTTGAGGATTCACTTAAAGAGCCCTCCATTTAACAAGGGTCTGAATCACAGAATCATTTAGGTTGGAGAAGCCCACCACTACCCCATGTGCCCTAGTGCCACATCCACATGTCTTTTAAATCCCTCCAGAGATGGTGCCAGATGACGCCCACACCTCCCTGGGCAGCCTCTTCCGGGGTTTGAATGGGGATTATGAGGATGGAAGGACAGATATGTGCATGTTTTTCCTTTCCAGTCCTTGAGAGCAGCCCCTTTACCTCCACACAGGGGTTCAGAAATCAGCTCCCACCCTGCCCCTCCTCTGCACTTACGCTTCTCACAGGTGGGGACAGGAGGGTCCCACTTGCCCCCAAACTTGCACTGAGACTCTTGAGAGCCCTTCAAGGCATAACCAAAGTTGCACTCGAAGACAACGATGTCCTCCAGGCTGTAGGTGGTCTCCAACCCAGCCACTTTTCCATTCTTGATCTCCGGCCGGGTGCAGCCAATTGCTGGAAGGGAAGAGCACGAGGATGTGAGGAGCTGGGGATGTGAAACCCATCCTGGCTGTGGAGAGACACTGGGCAGGGACAGCACCTGCTGCTGAGCCTTGCCATCACTGTCACGGGCATTTCAACATTACTGACTCTTGTTCTTACACAAAGTATCATTGTTCAGCTCTTCCTGAGCGTTTGTGCTCAGTGGGGACAGAAAGGGAAACCCAGAGAGGCACATGGGGCTCCTCCTGCCCGTGGCACCTCTGGTCTCTGCCTCTCCCTGGAGATTTGATCTGCAGCCATCAAACAAAGAGCCAGGAAGGAGGAAAGAGCCCAGGGACAGGCAGAGGAAGTCACACAAACACACCTTGGCAGCGGGGCTGGGGCCGGCTCCAGGTTCCCGCGGCCGTGCAGCGGATGGAGGCGTTCCCGACCAGGGAGTACCCCTCGGTGCAGGTGTACAGCACCACCGAGCCCAGCCCGTGCCTGTCCCCGGGGCTGGCACCGTGCTGCCCGTTGGCGATGCTCGGCGGGGCAGGGCACCTCACCTCTGCCAGGGACAAGGAAAGGCAGGTGAGAAACAGGGACAGGGCAAGGAAAACAGCAAAAATCCAACCTTCTGAAAGCAAAGGAGGGAGACAAGACAAGTGTAAGCAGTCAGGAGAAGGTGATATGTAACTTCTCCAGGACCTTTGCTTAGCTCTGTTCTCAATCAGAGGCCAACATCCTGGGCTTTTAGAGCTTTGACAAAAGTAATACATCAAATTAAAATGTAATGAAGACTGAAGTAATAATTGGACTTCCCCATCAGCATCAAGAAGGAAAAAATGTTACACTAAGGCACTACCCAAATATGCATTTTATGCCTAGGAAAAAGATAAAAAATGCATTGTAAATTCTTCGAGTTGCTTTGAACACTGACGTTAACTGCTGTGAATAAATATCAGTCGTGTGAGCTGTCGGCGGGTGCAGGTCCCAGCACAGCCGTGGCTGTCCCTTGTGCCGGTGACAGCCCGGGGTCGGGGGGCACGCCCAGAGCTGTACCTTGGCACCGCGGCGCTGCCCCGCTCCACGAGCCGCGCTGCCCGTCCGCAGAGCTGCAGGACAGGGAGGCGTCCCCGGCCAGGGACAGCCCCGAGGCACAGCTGTAGGTGACCACGTCCCCGAAGGAGAAGGTGTCCCTGGAGCTCCCGTTGTGTGTCCCGTGGGGGATGGCCGGAGGGGGATCACAGGTGATGCCTGTGGGGAGTACAAGGGGACGTTCAGCACTGCCCAGGGGCTGCAGGGCACACACACTGCCCAGGAAGGGCACTGATGGAGAGGAAGCCACCTCAGCAGTGACACAATGACCCGAATTCTCCAGGAACGAACTTTGCACGCAAAAAATCACATGTGGGAGGGAAAATCTGTGCCCTCCTGTGAGTCACTTCCTTGCTGCCCGTGTCTGGAGTGCTGGGACCATTCTCACCTCCCTTCCTGTAACCATTGGTGACACAGAGAGAGACTGGCCACACCATTCCTACGAATGCCCCCCGAGAAATACTTACCCACTAATAGGGAGTTTAAAATAGTAATGTTTCCTCCCTGTTTGGACCAGAATAAGTAAAAGACCTTTGAAAACATTTTCAGAAGCATCCACAACAAAGTGAAAAGGAAGGATTTTACACATTCAGTGACTTTAGAAATCTTTTGTAATAAAACCTTTGGCTTGAAAGCAGTTCCACATTATCTCACAAACCATCTCCAAGGGCCTGTTGTGGTGGCCTACTTACGTTGGCAGACAGGAGCATCCCCACTCCACGAGACACCTGTGCCAGAGATCTCACAAGTTCTCTGGGAGCCTCCAGCCAACTTGTACCTGGACCACACAGAAGGATTAATTAATTTAACAGTGAGATTTCTTGGCTTGAGATTTCTTTACAACCCTTGCAAGTGGCAGCCAAGAGCTCTGACTTGGGAACTGGGTTGTGTAAAGCTGAAAATCCACTTCGCTCTCACCTGGCAGCTGAACTGAAGCAGAGCAAGACTCACCCTTTGTTGCAAGTGTAATTAATTTTGGACCCGAAGAAGAGATCTGTCAGGACAACAGCTCTGCCGTTCGCTGGGTTCCCTGGGTTGGGACACTGCTTCCCTGGAAGGGAACACCAGCCTCTGGTAGCCCTGAGCTGCTGCTCACATCCCAGCCAGGGATGTCACCACAGAGAGCAGGCAAGGAAACCCACAAAGCTGGGAAAACATGGGAAACCAGCCCAGCCTGACACTGTAGTTTTTCCAGCACTTGTAGGACGTACTTTTACAGAACTCCAGCGCTGCAGACCACGCCTGGTTCCTGAGGCAGGTGATGGCTGGTGACATCCCCGGGAGCTGGGTGTACCCCGGCCGGCACACGTACTCCACCCTGCTCCCCTCGGGAAACACTGTCTGGTTCCTGTAGGGCTCCTTCAGCTCGGCAAAGCCCAGCCTGGCAGGGGCTCTGCAGCCAGCTGCCAGGAGAGAGAACCAGCCCGGGTGTTAAAGAGCCAAGAAGAGGCAGATTTGGGAGAGCAGGGGATGGCTAACACCCTGTTGGGACACTTGCCCTGCTCGCAGACCGGCACAGGTGGCTCCCAGGCGTTGTTTGGTTGGCACTGGACCTCTCTGTGGCCACGTAGGGCATAGCCCGGGTCACACTCAAAGGTCACGGTGTCCCTGTGTGTGTAGGCAGCCCTGGGAGCCACGATCCTCCCATTCTGGATCTGTGGGACAGGACAACTCGCCACTGAAAAAAGAGAGGTGCAGGTGCTCAGAACAGGCCCTCAGGCAGAGCTGTGCAGCTGAGAAGCCACCAAGGGTTGCAGTTTTAAAACACAAGCCTGAAAATCATTTTCCTAGAGATTATGTTGTGCCTGCACCCAGCAATATCAAGCATCTCCAAGGGGAAAGGGGATCCTGGGACAGCAGGGTGACCCTCCAGCCTCCCCTACTCTGCCTGGCCTCAGCTGCACCTCAGGCCCTGAAAATCCTGGGGCAAGAATTCCAGCTGGCTGGAGTTTCCCAGTCTTTCCCAACATGAAGCAGCAGTGCTGGGAGGATTGCTGGGGGTCCCTGCACCCACAGGCAGCCCAGCCCCACCTCCACACGCCGGCAGGGGCTCGCTCCACACGCCGTTCTTGCCGTCGCGGGTGGTGCAGTGGATGGAGGGCTCCCCGTGCAGCGGGAAGCCGGGGTTGCAGGTGTACTTCACCGAGGTGCCGTAGTGGAACTCGCTCAGCAGCGTGCCCGTGTGCTTCCCGTTGGGGATGTCCGGAGGTGGCATGCAAGGGATGCCTGCAGAGGGGCAGAACAAGGCTTCTCAATTCAACAGCAGCACCAAATGCTGGAAATCCCTCGGTCTGTGGGGCAAAAACACTTGTTCTAAAGATGGAGTACAGTGACCTCCCAGGCAAGACCTTGTTGGCAGCAGGATCCCACCTCCCTGGCAGGGAGAAGGCAGAGCAGTAATCAAACCTCTGTGGAGGAAACACCTGCATGCTTTGTATTTTCTACGCCTTAAGGAATAAGAAAGCAAATACTTGTTTTGCATCACTTGTGTAAAATCCTGGTGCCAAGACATGGAGCAGGCACAGTCCGTGTGTCACCTGTGGTTCACACCTCCCTGAAGAATCTGGGAAATGTTTTAAGACCCAGAATGTACCAGCAAATGTTTCTTTCTTTGTATGAAACTGTCCCCTAATCGGCCACATTGCTTGACCAGCAGAGAAACACCCAGGTGGAAGTGCTGAGGAGCAGCACAGCAGCTCTTGGGCATTCACCAGTGCTTGGAGAGCAGGAGCAAGCCCACAGTTTGGGATTTGGGGATTCACTGCTGTCGCTCCTTAGGACTGACCCTTGGTCTCTGTGGGTCTGACAAAACAACCCCTAAGCTGAACATGTTTTCCCTTCCTCTCCTGCAATGGGTTCGTGGTGTCAGTCAGCAGCAGGATACTCAAGCACTGCTGGAAAAGCTCCAGCTGAGACATTGCTTTCCATAATCCGTTAAGCTTTGGGATCTTGTACCTTTTCCCAGACTGCTTTCTTATGACTTCCAAACCTTCTGATGATTTTCCTGCCCACGGAGCAGAGAAATTGCCTATGAAAGCTCTGACTGGAAAGATGTGGCAGTCTCTGCTGGAAAATATTTCCCAGATCCATGCAAATCCCCGGAGCCATGAGCTACTTACGCTGGCAGAAGGGAACGTCACCGCTCCATGCAACTTGCTCCCCAGCGATCTCACAGCGTCTGCTGGACTGTCCAATTAACCTGTGCCTGGTGTTGAAAGGATTGGTCATTCATCCCAAGCCATTCCATTCGGAGTTATTTCTCCTCCCAGCCACCTGGGATGTGGGATCAGCCCTGCTGGCAGCAGAGCTGTGGCCGTGAAGGAGAGGTTCTTTCCTCCATTTCACAGTATTTGTATGTACAGACACAACAGCGAGCACCTTCTGTGCTCTGTAGGTACAGAGCCATTTACTGGGAGTGGATGAACAGGAGTTAAAAAAGGGGGCACTTACCTAATCCACCTCTAAAGCAGGACTTACCCTTCCTCACAGCCGTAGACCACTGTAGACCCAAACTGGAGATCTGCCATGGAAATAATCTTCCCATTCATAGGCTCACGAGGGTGACTGCACTTTTTCCCTGGGGGAGGAAAACACCCTTGTTTTAGGCTCCTGTCTCTCTGTAGCACAGTACAACAGATGTAATTATTCCTCCAGTCACCTGCCCACATTCCCAGTTCCCCCCAACACGGGTTTCTAATAGCAGAGAGTTACATGGCTTTACTAGTCACATATTCAGAATAACATTGAGGTTTTGGCAGCATGGACAGAACCTGGGACCTGTTCCTCCTGCAACAATGGACACTAAATCAAGGAGTTATTCACTTTCACAGAACTCTAGTGCTTCTGACCACACTCCGCTCTCAAGGCATGTAATAGTAGGTGACATTCTTGGGACTTTAGCATATCCAGGGCGGCAAGTGTATTGCACAGTCTTCCCAACAGAAAAATCAATGGCATTTCTATGCTCCGCATTTAGCTCAGCAAACTGTAACCTTGGGGGAGCATCACAAGCACCTATTGAGAGAGAAAAGAGACATGAGGACCAGGCAGGACAGGCACGTCGGGGACAAGAGCACAAAGAGCACTGTTAGGAGGAAAGGGGTTTGGTTTGCCTTGCAAAAATGTTTATTTTGGTTAATACAGCCATTAATCAACACAAGATATTTTCCAAAAGGATTGCAGAGGATTAGGTTCTTATTCCCAGGGTAGGCTTAAATCTTCCCCTCAGGGGGTTTAACAACATTTTTTAAATGGGGTTAGGGGACATAAAATAGCAGTGTACCCTGAGGCAGCTACATCATGATTTACCTGGAGACCTGTTTAAGGAGTTCTGGTAGTGCAGTGGTCTGTCACACACAGGAGCAGGGGGCTGCCAGCTGCCATCCTCCTGGCAGGACACCTTGGCACTGCCCTGCAGGCTGTACCCATCGTGGCACTGAAATGTCACCGTTTGCCCAGGAGCAGAGAGAAGTCCGTGACCATCGATTTGCCTTCCATTGGCTACGTTTGGATTGATGCAGACAGTCACTGGCAATGAGGGCGTGCAGGAGGAGTCGGAGCAAAAGAAAACACAAAACCACAGGCTGTTAATATTTCAACAACAAACTCAGCGTGATGTCCACACAAACATCCCCAGCCGTAGGAAGGCTTGACATTAATTGATTCCATTATACACTTTACATGGAATTAACCCTCTTGCAGGATCTGAGAGTTTGTCCCGAGGGGACAGAGTCCGGACTCACCTTCACAGCGAGGGCGGGGCTGGCTCCAGTTCCCCGATGCCCTGCAGGACACAGCGGCATTTCCGACCAGGTAATAGCCGGGATTGCAGGAGTACATTACAGACATTCCAGCGGTAAAAAACGCTTTGCCCTGGCCGTTGTGGTTTCCATTGGCGACCTCCGGAGGCGTCGGGCACGGCCGGACTGCGAGAGGGAGATGGGAAATATAGCTCAGCGAGAGAGCAGGGAGCAAGGGGAAGGCAGCCAGAGTGATGCTGCACAGATGGGTTAAATCCCTGCCTAATGCCCTGTTCCTGCCCGCAGAGAGCCCCTGCCAGGCAGGGCAGCCCTGGGGAAGCAGCAGCAGCACCCGCACTCACCCCTCTGGCACACGAGCACCGGCGGGTCCCAGGTGCCCCCGGGCTGACACCGAGCCTCATAGGTGTCCTCTGTGGTGTAACTGGCATCACAGGAAAAGTGGAGAGTCTCTCCAGCTCTGTAGGTGCTCTGCACGTTGTAGACCTTCCCATTCTGCACCTCGGGTACCTGACAGCCGATCGCTGTGGGAACAGTGACAGCAGCCTTCAAACCTCACTGCATGGGCCAGAGCCTGCACACACAGAGCCTCCCCTCTGCTCACTGCCGTAAGCTCTGATCCTACAGCACACCCAGCACCCTTCCTGCCAGCCCATCCCGGGAGTGAAGCATCCACACACCTTGACAGCGGGGCAGGGGCCGGCTCCACAGCCCGCTGTCCGTGCAGGTGATGGACACATTCCCGAGCAGCTCAAAGCCCTCCTTGCAGCTGTAGGACACGGTCACTCCCCGGGAAAACTTGTCCGAGGACTGTCCACTGTGCAGCCCATTGGCGATGCTTGGTGGCCGAGGACATGTCACCTCTGCAGAGGGAAAGGGGAAAAGCTCATGAGAGTTTGGGAGAGGTGATTTCAGAGAGCCAGCTCAGCCCCACTCTCCAGCATGTCAGACTTTGGGAGGACAGAGGGCTCGAACCGCAGGTACTGCCAGGTCCATCCTGACAGCAGCCTTTGGGTTGTCTCTCCTGCGATTTTTCTGAACAGAGAGTATTGAAATGATTCATAAAAACCCAGCTGTTCTCCCCCTAAAAGCTGTGTCCCACCCCATGCCCGTGCCTGGTCCCAGCACTGTCACCATCCAGCTCTCCATGGACATGCTGGAGCCAGGCTGGAGCACAGGGAGGACGGTGCTGCCTCTGGATTCATGGATCTTAGCTAATTCGTTAAATATTATAAACCCGTATATTTCATTAAAATGGAATTCAGTCTCTCACTGAAGGTCGCAGTGGCAATGGTGAGGGTGTCCCCTGTGCTCAGAGCCACACTGAGAGTTTGTCCCGAGGGGACAGAGTCCGGACTCACCTTCACAGCGAGGGCGGGGCTGGCTCCAGTTCCCCGATGCTCTGCAGGACACAGCGGCATTTCCGACGAGGATATAGCCGGGATTGCAGGAGTACCTTACAGACATCCCCATGGTGAAACCTGCTTTGCCGTGGCCGTTGTGGTTTCCATTGGCGACCTCCGGAGGCATCGGGCACGGCCGGACTGTGAGAGGGAGATGGGAAATTTAGCTCAGCGAGAGAGCAGGGAGCAAGGGGAAGGCAGCCAGAGTGATGCTGCACGGATGGGTTAAATCCCAGCAGCACCCACACTCACCCCTCTGGCACACGAGCACCGGCGGGTCCCAGGTGCCCCCGGGCTGGCACCGAGCCTCATAGGTGTCCTCTGCGGCATAACCAGGCAGACAGTCAAAGTGGAGAGTCTCTCCAGCTCTGTAGGTGCTCTGCACGTTGTAGACCTTCCCATTCTGCACCTCGGGTACCTGACAGCCGATCGCTGTGGGAACAGTGACAGCAGCCTTCAAACTTCACTTCATGGGCCAGAGCCTGCACACACAGAGCCTCCCCTCTGCTCACTGCTGTAAGCTCTGATCCTACAGCACACCCAGCACCCTTCCTGCCAGCCCA
>NW_024582078.1:3253164-3377081 GCF_017639235.1 Corvus kubaryi | reverse complement strand
GGCGATGCTTGGTGGCCGAGGACATGTCACCTCTGCAGAGGGAAAGGAGGAGTCCTGCGGGTGAGCTCTTTGCTGGTTTGGGTACTGCTGGGCCAGCTTGGGTAAAGTCAGAGTGATATCCCGAATTCTGCTCTGCGTTCCATTTGCTGGATCAAGGCTTTAGTTCTCTAAAGGTGCAGCTGCACCTGGAAGAAATTGCTGGCAGTAATGGCAGTCCCGACAGGACAACGGGCACATCACAGGGTTTGGCAGGGATCCACAAGGACGTGGAAGCAGCAAGAGCAGTGAGAAGCTGTGATTACTTCCCGTTCCTCAGTGAAGGTGAAAATGCCCCACATCTGCCCGGGAGCAGAGTGACAGGAATCCCGCCAGGATTCAGATCCTGCCATCCCACGGGGTTAACTTCTCCCCATCCCTCTCGGAGCCCCAGACAGGGCACAGCCATCCCCATGTCCCACCCCAGCGTGTTTCTGTCTCTGCCAGCCACGCTGGCAGCACTTTGGTTGGGAAGGGAAGCCAGGACAGATCCATCCCGGCTCTGCCTTCCCACTGAATCTGAGAGGACAGAAGAGGGAGCTTTCCTGGCGGCCGCCACTGCTCACACCCCCGGGACGCTCACCCTTTTTGCACTGCGGCAGAGGGGGGTTCCACTTGGAGTCAGCTCCGCAGGTGCTGCTGTGGGGGCCCTGCAGGGTGTACCCCGGCTTGCAGGTGAAGGTCACGGTGTCCAATCTGTTGTAGTAATAGCGGACAGGGTACACCCTCCCATACGGGACCAGTGGGGACCGGCACCGGGCAGCTGGGGAAGGGAAAGGAAATGTTTACCGACACAGCTCCCGGGGGTTCCTGCCGTGATGGAGGGCGTCCGTGCAGCCTGGTGCCCGGCAGCAGTGGGGTGCACTGCAGGCTGCAGCTGGGGCGGGGGTCCCTGGGGCTGCAGGACCCTCCCTGTGCTCCTGGGGGACCCCGCGGCTTCCTCAGCTGCCAAAAATCTGCGTGTCCAGGATCTCATGTCAACCACCCAGCGAGGTCCTGGCCGTTCTGCAGGCTCTGAAGCCCATCCTAAGGGCCCAATCCTGCCCAGGAAAACATTGGCAGGGTAGTCCAGGACCGACCCAACAGCAGTGCAGGGATCTGTGCTGCCAGGAGCACACGGCTGTGCCAGGGAGCTGGGTGGGGGTGCCCAGCCTGGGCTGGGGGTGCCATTCCCAGGCCACGGACGTGTGGCTCTGGTGCTGTCCCAGAGGGTCTCTGTCATCAGCAGAGGAGCTCGGAGGCTCCGTGATGCCGAGCTCCACCTGGGACCGGCGCAGGGCTTCCGTTTTCCCCCGCAGGGAAAAGCACAGGGATCAGCGATGAAGAAGAGGAGGGCCGTGGGAGGAAGGCCCCAGAGGAGCAGAGCTGCTGGTCTGCCTTACCTTGAGTCCCGGACGCGGTGCCGAGGAGCAGAGCGGAGCTGCCCAGCAGGCAGAGGGTGAAGGTGAGCACCATCCCCGGCACAGACGGCGGCTCCCGGGGGCACGGGGCAGATATGGGCATCCCAGTTCCCCCCACTGCCCCCGTGTGCGGAACGAGACGCTGCTGAGGGACTTCCCAGGGCTGTGGGACAGGAACCTGCGGGCTCCCCAGCACACGCAGGCACAGCCAGCACCCCCGGGGAGGCTGCAGGTGCCTCACGCTGCTGCTGCTGCTGGTTTTGGTAAAGGAGGATGCGGAAAGAGGGGTGAAAAAGGGGCGAGTGTGAGCAGAGGCGCTGTAGCTGCCCTGTGCCCACGGTGCAGAGCGTCCTCCCTTAGCAAAAGTGGCCCAAGCTCTGTCCCAGGTCCCCAGGTGGCGGCACCTAAAGGGACACGGCACAATTCAGCTGCCCAGGTATGGGATGGGCAGAGTGGGGCATTCCCTCCTCCCATAAAAATGGGCCCCAAATCCTCCTGACCTGACCCTGGGCTCATCCCTCACCACTGGCAGGAAGAATTAAACTCCCCAGACAGGACTTTGTGCTGAAGGAGCAGCCCCAGCAGTTCCAGCTCCCCACCTCACACAGGTGACACTTTCTGAGCCTAAAACAAACAGCGAGACAAGAACTGCTCAAGTCCTTTTATCCCTTTTATTGACAGAGAGCTTCCAATGCTTACAAATCCAACATTCACACTTCAGAATTGCACTGGGTCGTTTGCACTCAGATTATAAAGTAGAATTATGTACAATTGATTGCAAATACAGTAAATAAACCCTCTCCATGGTAAATCTTGGTGACCACACCTGTAAAGCTCTGTCACAGCATTCACAATTCCTTTCATTTGGTTGTGGGGAGATAATTCCAAGCTGATCCCCAAATCACATGCTAAATCATTTGAAAAAAAAAAATCACTTTGGAATATGCAGTAGGAGTAAATGTGCTGGGATTAAAATAGCAAAGCCAAGCACAACCCAGAGCTGTGAGGCTTTAGGTTGTGTCTGGTCCGTTTAGTCACTCCCGTGGCTTATGGTAAGAGAGAAATAAAAATAACCAGCAATGTGCAAGTGCTTGTTCTGCAAGGCTGAAGAAACAGGATCTGCAGTGGCCCTGTGACAGCTGAACAGGACAGTGCTCTGCTGGGAAGGGAGAACTTTGGGGTGTGTTTGGAACAAGGCTGACGTGTGGATGGAAATGGTTATTTGTGGGTTTCCTCCTTATCAGAGGAATGTTCCTGCTGGCAGGAAGGCACTGGGGAAAATGGAGAAACCAAAGGCCTGTAGTAGACACATTTTGGATGGTTCCTGTTCCCAAGTGCGCATCATGAGGAGCTCCCAGATGGGTGATTTACCTCTGCAGCACACAAAACCCCAAACCTCAACATTTTGCTTTACCAGCAGCTAAAATTCTGAGTGTCTCAGGCTTAAACAGTCAAAATTCCACCACTGTGTTGTTTTCCTTCTAAAAAGGAAACCTTCTAATCTTAACTCCAGTTTATGACACCCCTTCAGCTTATTCAGTGATCCTTTAGCCAGGCTGAGTTACAAGCAGGAAAGGACCCCAATGCCTCAGCATGGCCTTTCCATCAGCCACACAAATCCTGGGCATTTTGTCCACATGGCTCCTCCCTCACCTCTCTCTGTGCTCACACGCCGTCCTCAGCACAACCACGACTGGGTCAGGTCAGGCAGGATGAAAACAAAGTGCCCAAAAGCTGTGGGGTTGGTGTCCTGTTCCCCACGGAGGACAGGGGATCCCATCAGGGATTTGGCTTGATGTCCATCTGCACCTACTTGGGATCAGAGCAAGAGCCGTCCCCCAGCCCTGCCCTGAGCAGAGCAAGAGCCCAAAATCCTGCTGGACAAGGTGGTGTTCGGTCAAAGGCTGGACTCGATGATCCTGGAGGTCTTTCCCAACCTTGAGCACTGCGTGGCTTTCCGTGCTGTCAGTACTCAGAGATAAGGCCGGACTCGCGCATCCTCCTTGGATCGAAGCAAGCACAGATCACTCTCAGGAGGACGTTCCCTGCTGATCCTTCAGCAGGGGCTGCACTTCCCACCTCAGGACACTTCAGGGACCCCCAAGTCCTGACCAGCCCCAGGCCCAGCGTGCCCTCAGTGGCGCTGAGGAGCCCAACACGTGCAGCACCCAAAGCGCAGGGATTTCTCGAGCTCCCTCTCTTGCAGCGTGAAGGCCTTTGGCGTCTCTGTGACTTCACACGGGGATAAGGGCCCTGATTTCTGGGCAGCATGGTGGCAGGGAGCTTCCAAACCACTCCAGCCCCACACAGCACTGCGAGGGTTTCCTGGCTGGGCTTTGCCAGCCGAGGGTGGGCGGTTGCTGCTTCAAGGCCACTTTCACAGGAGGGAAAAGCAGAGCACTGGGAGCACTGGGAGCACTGGGATCAAGTCCAACGTGTCTACAGGTGCCTTCTCACTGCGCCCCTTCCCTCACCTAGATGTTCATAACCAGCATTGCCAGGAGGAAGGGGAGGATTCCTACAAGACACAAAGAAGAAGTTTCAGTCTTTTCCCTCCCTGGTCCCCTTTAGCTCCCCCTTCCCTTTCACATCCTGATTTAAAGCACCAACAACACCAAGATGAGCACAGACTGCAGCTTTGAAGCCGATTTCAAGCAGAACACACAGGACACAATAACAAAGGCAGGCAGGAGCTGGGTAAGGGAGGGGCTCAGGAATCCAGAATGTCAGAATATGTCGAGTTGGAAAGACCCACAAAGATCAAGTCCAACCCCTGGCTCTCCACTACTCACCAACAATGATCGTGTTCGCTCCACCTGGAAAGGAAATGAGACAAAACATGAAACTCTGCACCCATCCAGCACAGCAATTCATGAATTACACAACGTGCAGCGTCTCAGACTGGAGCCAGTGCACATGGAAAACATCAGCAACACACAGAACGGGACCCTTGCACAGCCCAGCTCCACAGGTTAAAAGCCAGATGGATTTATTGCAGGATCTCCCCATGGAATAAATCACTGAGGTGCCCAGTCAGGCCAGAAGAAACATTTCGTAACACCCAATTTCAGCGTTACACCAAACTGAGTGAACAGTTCTCACATCTGATTATCTTCATCTCTCCCTGGTACTGGAGACAAAAAGCTTTCCTCTTGTGAAGGTTTTCCCCCTAATTTCTGCTCTTGCCTTGCTCTTTCTCTTTTGTCAGAATGATTCCTGAATTGTACAAGAGTATTGCACCTGAGGCCTCCCAGCCTGAGTTAGGATTGAAATGCTGATTTTTACAGCTGGTTGATAAAGAAGCACAGGTAGGAGCAGCCCAAGGCCACCAGCAAGGCAGCTCCACCAGAGCAGTGCCAGCTGCTGTTTAATGACTCTGTGCAGGGATTGTCCCTCTTACAGTATGGAGGTGCTGGATCCCAATCGACTCCATCTCCTGCTACCACACATGTGGCAGAAGACTGCTTCAATTTGTACCTAAGGAAAGAGAAGAAGTTTAGTACTTCGCAGAAGATGACCCAGCAGGGTTTTTCCCCACGCTCCCCACCACTGCACACAGGCAAGGGATTTACCAGAACTGTCCCGCTGTGAAATGGGACCTGGCCACAGCAAAGCCACTGAATGAGGGCGCTCATAGGAGCCAGGCTGGAGCAGCTCAGTGCTGTTTGTCACCCAACACACGTGTGTTGCCACACTGAGGCCCAAAATACAGGGTTTCACTGGAGAATTGCACAGGAGGGATGGTGCTGCCTGTGATCCCAGTCCCAGCCCCCCGAGCCGGTCCCTACTGAGCAGGGATCCACTCACGGAGGGTTGCAGGTGAATGTCACAACTCCTTCAAACGGGAAAGTCTTGGCATTTCCGACCACATTCCCGTGCTCTACCCTGGGAGCAGAGCACTGCTGTCCTGGAGGAAAAGAAAGCAGCACGGGAATTACTTCAAACCCGGAGATGGACATGACCCAAATTTCAGAGGGACACCCCAAGCATGTCCAGACCCCTCCCACCGTCAGGATGAAGTGGAGATGCTCACGGGTACAGGATGGTGGGTTTGCAGCAGACCAGGATGCGTTCCTCTGACAGGTGACAGCAGAGGAACTTCCAGGCGCTAGCTTGAAGCCTGGCTTGCAGTGATACATCACTTTCGTCCCGAAAGCAGAGCTCTCACCCACTGCCGTTGTTGGGGAGGCAAAAGGGAATTCTGGGGGACGACCACAGCGGACTAAAGGGAGACAAACACAGGGCTGGTTACAGAAGATACCCAAAGGCCTGGACTAACAACAGTGAACTGCAGCTTTGGAGCACAGAAATAAATTTGTCTGTGCTCACTTTCATCACAGGTTGGCAGAGGTGGTGTCCAGGTGCTGTTTGCATCACAGGTAACAGCACTGCTGCCTTTCATGGAATAGCCAGGATTGCACTCAAAGCTCACTTGATCTCCATACGTGTACTCAGATCTGAAGCCAGATAACTTTTTCCCATTTGTCACTTCTGGATTTTCACATTTGACTTCTGGAAGTGAAGATAAAACAATAAGAATATTTATTACATTATTACCAGAGATGTGACGCGAGAAGCTTGCTGGGAGAATCACAGAATGGTCTGGGTTGGAAGATTTTCTGGTTCCAACCCCCTGCCATGGGCAGGATGTCACCTACTAGATCAGAACTGTCACTTTGAAATGGGCAAGTCCCCAGTGGAGCGAGAGAACAGAGACATCATTAAGAACCTCTGAGCACTTCATTTCTCATTTGCAGAAGCCCTGGGCGTGGGCAGGGAGAGGGAGCTTTCTGTGGGCTGAAGAATCTAGTAAACCAAGCCCTGCCTCTGACCACAACCTGGCAGCCCACTGCTGGGAACCCTTTCAGGCTCAAATCCACCTTCTCCTATTTGGCAGCCCATCAGGAAAGCACATTTAACATTTATTTACCTTTGCATTCAGGGGCTGGACCGCTCCAAACTCCCTGGAAGTTCCTACCACTGTTACAGAAGATTGTGGCTTCTCCAATAAGAGATAAACCTTTGTTGCAGCTGTATCTTACAGCCATGCCAAAGGCAAACTCTTCATTCTCGCTGAGGAGATGCCCATTCTTAATTGCAGGCGGTGGTGGGCAGAGAATAACTGCAGGGGAAGGAAACGGTAAGAAATGAAAGAACATTTCCATCATGTAGGTTTAGCTTTGAGGAAGAGATGTCCATAAACCAGTTAAGATCTGCTTACTCTCACAGGATGGAACAGCACTCCAAGAAACTTTCCCATTTCTCACCACACACTCTGCAGACGGCGGCCCAACCAGTCGGAACCTGAGGAAAGGAAAGGTGCAATCTCTCTGAAAAAAGTGAAAAACCCTCGGGAGCTTGAGGAAGTTGAAGAGTTTCTAATTGTATTCTCTGGAGGAGGGGAACCCTAGGGTGTAATCAGCTGGGTCTCCTATAAAATATGATTTTGTCCACACCTAAAGAAATGTAATATATGACGAAGTTGAAGGAAATACTTGCAATGGGTGGATACAAACTCACAGGACCACGAGCAGGACCTCCTCTCACCCTGAGTCTGTTCAGTCCCGTCCGTGCAGCAGTACACCCAAACAGGAATTCATCTTCTGAGCAGATTCAGGTGTCACCGCTCTTCCTGAAGGCCTCTCCTTCCCTCTCACCCTGCTCCGGGCATCCCCAGGACACCACAGCCCTTTTTTCCGCAAGCCCTCGGCTGCCACACAGGCAGCCTGACTCACCCTGACACACCCCTCAATTACTAATGAGCAGCCACAGGAAACGAGCACAATTCTTTGCAAAGCAGCTAACAAACAACCTGCAAAGTCCACACGAGGGCCCAGAAAATTGTTTGGTTTGACAGCAAATCAGGGGGACAGCCCGACCCCCGTGGTCCCTGATCTGAACACCTGAGAGCCAAGGAGCAGCCCCCAGCACTCAGAGCCTCTGAGTGTCCTCTGGCTGCTGTCACCCAGCCTCGACCCAGCGGCAACCCGGGGTGACACCTACCCAGCGTGACAGGTGAAGGTCACGGTGGCCCCAAAAAGCAGGTCGGTCCTGGCGTGAAAGTTGCCATTCTCAATGTGCGGTTGCCCGCAGGACTTTCCTGAAAGGACAAGTGCTCGGCATTGGCTTTGCTTTATAGGATCAGAGTGGAATGCAGGTGACAGCAGATGTTCAGTGTCATTGCAGAATAGGTGACCTGATTATCAGGTCCCTGACTACCCTCAGAGCCAAGTGCCAGCACTTGCAGAAGAGATACAAGATCCACGTTAACTTATGAGGAACTGAAAGAAAAGCAAGTAACAGCAAAGACAGAGCTGAGGACAAGTGAGAAAAAAGTTGGGGTTTATGTGCTTACCCACAAAGGACAGAGAGAGAACCCATGGGCTCGGGACAAACGTCTTGGTCCATGGGAAAACAGCGTGAAGGGGATGGGAACAGGAAGAGACCCACCCACCCAATTCTGAGCCCTGAAGGGGCTTGGGGTGCTGCAAGGGATGTGCTCTCCCCAGTCCCGGAACCCACTGGTGCAGAAGGCGGAATTCCTCGACCAGGAGTTGGCGAGACAGGTGACATAGGGGGACTCCTCGCCGTTCCTCACGTAGCCCGGGCGGCACCTGTACTTCACCACGGCCCCCTCGGGGTAGGACTGCTCGAGGGGCGTGATCGGCTCCGCAAAGACGATCCTGGGCGGCTGCGAGCAGACACCTGCGGGCAGAAGGGTGATGACGGCGGGGCCGCGCAGCCGCTGCCCCATCCCCGTTTCCCCGCGGGTCCATCCCGCGGAGCCCCATCCCCAAGTCCCCCCGTGTCCAGCCCCTGTCCCCCCGTGTCCCCGCTCACCCGCGGCTCCGGGCAGCGCCAGCAGCAGCGCGCAGAGCCAGCGCAGCGCCATGGCCGGGGCCGCTCCCGGGGCCGGTGCTGGCTCCGCGGGATGCGCAGGGATGCGGAGCGCGGCTCGTTCCGGGACGGGCGGAGGGCGGCTCAGCCACGGATTCCCCTCGCGGCTGTTGCACGAAGAGGCGTTTTTTTCTCCGGCTACGGAGGGAGCTTTGGCTCGGCTGAGCCCCCGGGGCTGCGGGCAGGGTCCCCGGGACGGTCAGCGGGTGCAGCGGCTCCTCCGCCGGTGGCCGCGGCCGCTCCCACACCGGCTCTGGCCGCTCCTACGGCGCTGCCGCTTTATATCATTGGGGAATGGCACCGCTCGACGAGCGAGGAACGGCGAACCAGGGGCGGCTGCCGCTGGGGTCGGGGTTCCTTCCCCCCGCCCCCCGGCCCCTCCTGCCGCACCCGCCCGGTTCCAGGGAAGGAATTTATCCCCGGGCTGCGTAAGCCAGCATGCGGTGCACGCCTTCCCGTAATCAGCTCTCTGAACTCGGGGAGTGTCCGCCTTGGGAAAGTTTCCCGTTCTTCATCCTACCCTTGGGATTCAGCGCGAGGTCACCAAGGTTTCCTTGGAAGAGCCCTTGTCCTCCTGTCACGGTGCTGCACCACCCACACGTGCAGCAAAACATGCAACGCCGGGTGCGTGAATGGCCTGTGCGCTGTAAATCTGGTCACGCTCGGAAAAGCCGGGTGGCCACTGCCTCTCCCTCTCCTCTCAGCAGGACCCCACCTGCCAGCACAACCCCACGGGAATGCTCTGTATCCCTGTACGATAACAAACACAACAGCAGAGTCTGATAAGGGTCTGGCACTTTTGTTTCCCTGTGGCACTGCCCCTATTTCTCCAGAATAACCAAAACCCCAACCCAATCTCCTGCAAACACCGATAAAGCAGAAAGGTAAATGTTTCAGCTTCTGCTTTATCAATATTTTGTCCCCATAGCAAAGCAAAAGGGGAGCACAAGCTGAGCATGGAACACGTAGTTTAATTCTCTGAACACCCCGCTGCAGCTGCAGCCTGTTTTTTTAGGCAGATAAAATAAAACCAGTGCAGGAACACTCAGGGTCCACCCAGGGAAAAGGTTCTACCTGGGCAGAGCTCACACCTTCCCTGGCACATGCCCAGGTGCTGCCCAGAATGCACACGGGCTCCCACCCAGCAGCGCTGCCCCACCTCCATCATTGCCATTCTCAGAAAAGGCCAGGCATGGGACACCAGTGCAACAACAGCAATTAACTGAGCAGAAGTAATTAATGAACTTGAATACATCCGCCAAAGAATGAGACTGCAAAAGGCTTGATTAGTAACTATGAAATAAACCCCAGAGCCAGGATAGCAGTATTCCTTATTTTACATTCCTTTTATTTACAGAACAGTTTTACTAGAAATACTGTAAATCTTGTACTTCTATCTGCACACTAGGAAAAGAACCCCAGTCAAAAAAAGTAGTTTAAAAATACAAATAAATCACATAAGATTGTGCAAAGAGGAAATTATTTTCCTAGTGGAAAGAAACGTTTACTGACTTTTTGAACTCTGGCTTTAAGAGCTGCAAAAATACTTTGTTCATACAAAAATAAACAAAAAAGTAGGTATTAAGCCAACACAGAGCTGGGTTTGAAGTATGTTTGATTTTTCTGCTTCTTTGCCAAGTCAGGTGAAGTCAGACCCTTGACTTCAGGTCTCTTTATTGCACTAAGAACCGAACCCCTGACAGCACCAGGGATCGGTGTCAGAACTCCCCTTCCCTCCTCAGCCGCTGGATTTATCCTGCAACGGGAAACAAGCAGTAATCAGGGCGAGTCCCTCGGCCTGGGGAGGGTTTGTGGAGCCCTGGCCCCCTCCCCAGAGACCCCGGGGTGTTTGGGGTGCCCCGTGCAGCTCCTACCGTCGGGTGCCAGGCGCTGGGGCTGGCACAGGTGAGCGTGGGTGGGCACCGCGCACACGGGGCAGACGTGGCAGCCGGGGCTGTGCAGAGGGACCAGGTGGACCAGGCTCCCCTCCGCGGCCAGGGGACACACAGGGCTGCTGGATGTGTCCCCGTGGACAAGCGACAGGAGCTGCTGGTCCGTGCAGGGAGGGCAGACAGTGCCCCATGGGCTGTGGGGAGAGAGGTGAGGGTGAGTCCCAACGGGATCGTGACAGAACCTGCCCCTCTCCAAAGCACCCTGCACAGGCTCCAGCACCCACAAAAGCTGTTTTCCTTCACAATTGCACTTTTTAAACTCAAATAAGCAGTGATTCAAGAATGCAGATCTGGAACTGCTCCCCCAGGATTGGGGCCCACAGCCAGGCACTCACAAGAATAAATGAAAAAAAAAAACCCAAACACAGCAACAAGGAGTTCACACTTCCTAAAGCCAAAGCAAGCAGATGCATGTCAAACCATGTTGGTCTGTTTTCTCCTATGAATTTGCCTCTGTCAGTGGTGACTCTCTTAAGGAAGCTTTGTGAGCCTGAGAGAGCACCGGTCTCTCATGGGCAAATGTCAGAAGATAAATAAATAAACTGAGCCAATAGGCTTACCTTGCTCACGTCATCACTGCTCTGGCCCGAAACCTGACCTTGCCACAGGCAAATGAACCATACCCACAAGTGGGAAAAGCCCTGGGCAATGGGTGAAAAGAGGCTCCTGCTGTAGGGTCTCACTTGGGCTCTTTGCTGCTTAACCAAAACCAGAGCTCCAAAGAACACAAGGCCGAGCCAGGTGAGCACAGCTGAGGGGCACAGGCTGCTTCAGAGACACCCAAGGAAACCCCACAAGCACCATCTGAATAAACCTCACCCGGTTTCACATCTCTCTGCTCGAACAGGCCCCACACTTCTGCCCTGGCACAGGGCTGGGAGCAAATGCCACCAACATTCACACACTGCCACCTATTTCTATTTTAAGTAAAGCAGTGAACTCTCAGTTTTGAGGGCACTGGGCACACACTGCAGTGCTGCTGCTGAGAGGAGCTGGACAGGAGCTGCCTGCACTGGCCACACTCACCCCTTGTCCCGCCACTCCCCCGGTGTCACAGCACTGTTGCCATCCTGGCCAGTGTGGGCACGCAGCCAGCTCTCACAGATGGGACAGATGTGGTCACTGTGGAGAAGAATCATTGAGGATGTGCACTGAGAGCATGGATGTGCCTTCCAGGCCATGCTTCTGGGGCTTGGAGCAACCTGGGATAGGGGAAGGTGTCCCCGCCCATGGCAGGGGGGGGGAAGGAGATGAGCTTTAAGGTCCCTTCCAACCCAAACCATTCCAGGATTCTCTGATAAGCACAGTTCTACTCCATTCTGAAGTGATTTTTGTCCAGGCCAACTGCGGCAACTGGGTATTTTTAGGTGGAAGACTGACCTTTTGTGGTCCATGGGCTGCTCTGCCTCACTCCACCACGGAGCAGCTTCTCCTGTGCCATCTCCCCTTAGCACATCCACAGCTTTGGCAGGAGAGCTGAATGCAGAGAGAGAGAGAGAGAGAACAACCTGAGTGTGTGGCTTTCCAAAAACACCTACTGCCCGACAGAGCCACTGCTTTCTAAATATCAAACACTTGCTGCCTCTAAAACAGCAACCACATGAATTCCAACCGCCAAACTCACTCTCTCCACACAAAGATGCTTTCTCCCCCTTTCCCCTTGTTTTGCTTTCCATGGGCCCATACCAGGGGAGCAGGAGCAAGCCCCTGTTGATGCTGTACCTGGTGCCTGCTGTGCTTGGTCTGTCCCCGTCCCCAATGCTGGGGACTGAGTAGGTGCGGGGTTTTTGGGGCTGGGAGCTCAGCCAGTCCTGGCAGGCGGTGCAGCCGCGGCGCGCGGGCTCCAAGAGAGGGGACAGGTCACCGTGGAGCTGCTCCTCACAGCTGGGACACACGTGGCAATTCCCTGTGTGGCTGTGGATGAGAGATGCAGTGGAAATCCCTCCAGAGAGCAGCCAGCAAAGCCCGAACCCTCCTGTGAGGCAGCCGGCGCCCTTTGGACAGCGGGATGTTCATCGTGATGTTTGAAAGTCAAAAACTGCTCAGAGATGTTCTGCACGGGTGTGCTCAGCACCAGTGAGACCCCTGGCTGTCGCCAGAAGTCTGACACAAGGTTTTGGGCAGGTGAACAAGCAAACCTACCAAAAATAGTAATTCCAGGGCTTGGGCTGCTTCTTCTCATGCGTTACCTCCGGGCGCATCACTGCATCCCTTCCCTTCGTCTCGTGCTTTTGTAAACTCACATCATAAGAGCTGAAGAGACAGAGAGGAGAAAATTTGTAGAAAAAAAAGAAACTTAGCAACACGAAAAGATAGTGCTAACCATGCAAATGTAATGAAGGTGCAGGGCTTGAAAGGAAATAGTCACTTATCCCTAGGGAAGGTTACGATTTACGAGGGGCAGCTTAGTGTCGCTTACTGCTTCTCACTCTCTTTCCGTCTCATGATGATCCCAGCTAGAATTCCAAGGACTACTGGGGGAACTAACAAAGAAGGGAAAGGGAGAGTGAAATCAACCATTGACTCCAGGTATTTAATAGCAAACAGCTTTGGGGTAGGAAAACGTACTTTCACTTTTAAGCTACTTACCGATGCAACTCGGAATGAGGATGCTTGCTGGGGAGGGAAACAATGAAATGGGTGTTAAAAATATGAAGCCCAAAATGTGGTGCAATTACAGCAATTAACAGGACTTTTAAGAAATGGAGCTCTTACCCAGCCAGTAAGGGTTGTCTTCCAAAGGTTTGGTTTGGTTTGTCTCTGCTGTGGTTTTAACTAGAGAGAGACAAAGGAAAAGCACTCAAAATGCTGTTTTATGTGGTGCTCAACTCACACATAATGTACATAATCGCTCAGTGAGGAGTCAACATCACATGGACAGGGACAGGGACCTCTTGTGACACTCCAGGCCTTATGGACAGAGGGGATTCTGCTGTTCTACTTGGCTTTATTGCCAGGGTGTTGCTGGACACGAGATATAAATCCCTTCTAAGTTCACTCCACCAGCTTTGAAGTCACTGCTACATTTCACACATGGTTAATTACATTTCTGCCTGTTCCTCTTGAAGGGAAAATGTAAAACCATGCCTGCTTGTGCAAGAAAAACTGCTGGGGACCGGGATGGTTGTGAGGAGAGGGATGAGTGCTCACCCCGGCACTCGGGAGGGGCCCCGCTCCAGGTGCCGTGGGTCCCGTTCTCCGTGGTGCAGCTCAGGGTGTCCTGTCCCACGAGCTCCAGCCCCGGCTCGCACGTGTAGGTTGTGACGGAGCCGAACACAAACTCCTCCGAGCTGTTACCACTGTGCTGCCCGTGGGGGATGGCTGGAGGAGGGGGACAGGAAATAGCTGTGGGAGGAAGAGAAAAGAGTTCAGGAGGTGACCCCTGGGATGCTCTTCTCAGCAGCCTGAGGGGACGCTGCTTCTGTCAGGCTTTCACAGGCAGAAGGCAGCAGTGATGCTCCCGGGGAGTCCCTGCTTTGTGACAGCAGCTCTCCCCTTGTGGGGATGCTGACCTGACTTCACTCAGTGAAGTAAACCAGAAAAGGAGCATTTCTGGGTTGGAATATTTGGTATTTCCAGTCAAGCACTGGGCAACTTCACTTACCCTGACAAGCTGGAAGAGGACTCCAGGCAGCTTTGTTTCCCTGTAGGAGACACCTGATGAAAGGTGATGCTCCCTCTAATCTGTACCTGCAGGAGCAAAAGGCCAAGAATGTGCCACAAGGGGTGCTGAGGACTCGGTATGGGCAGAGCCCCACGTCCCAGTTCACACCCCAGTGACTCTGGCTGCGCAACTGGGATGCAGTGGGCAGCGGCTTCACACTCACCCACGGTCACAAACCACCTTGGCTCTTGCACCCAGCAGGTGATCATCTGCAATAATTTGGCCGTGTTCTGGATTGGCTGGAATACCACAAGATTTCTCTAAAAAAGAGTAAGATTATCCTTAGGACACTGTGAGGCTGGGAAAAACCCCACAGACTTAATTTCCATGGCAGTACGGCAATGTCAAACCAGGCAGTTAATGGCATTTCATGTTAAATGGCATTAGAAAAGAGCAATTTTAAAATACAGATGTGGCATTTGGAACAGAGTGCTGGAGAAAGTGAAATGACACGGAGACACTCACTCTGACACAGCTCAGGAACTTTTGTCCACGTTAAGTTGTCCAGACAGGTGCTGGTGGGGGGCTGGTCTGTGGTGTTTTCATAGCCCAGGCGACAGATGTACCTCACCGTGGTATTAACGGCGTAGAAGTTCTGCCTTTGATCTTGTGGTGATATCCCAGCAAATGGCACGGATGGCGGTCGGGGACAGCTGCCTGGCAGCCACAGAGACAACAGAAACAGAGCAAAAATAACAATATTTAGCTTTCAACTATGAACATAAATCTGAGCGATAATGCACGAGCCTCACTAAGAACATGGGTGCCCCAAACAGTGCCCTCCTCCCTGGCCTCTTCCACCAGGGAATTCTCTGAGGAGGGAAAGTGCAGCCAATTCTCACTGTAGAAGTTTCCAAGTCCCCAAAGCCAAACCTCCACCCTTGTTTAACCCTTTGGTCACTCAGTGCTTCGCCCCTGCAGTCCTTCCCCTTTTCCATGTGCTTCCCAAGCTGTTCCTCTATATTTATTAACACACAAGTGCCAGCACGGGGCTCCAACAGCCTCGGTGGTGTGTAGGAAAAAAGGGCAGCGAGAGAAGTGGCCAAACCACTTCATCCTGTGTCGCTGCAGATGAGGAAACCCCTGAGGCAGCGATTGCCAAAGCCGTGGATGTTTTCACAAGCAGCCTGCACCCTCCTTGTGTCAGAGAAAGGGAAACGCTTACGGCCACAGAATTCCAGCAGGCTGGACCACTGGGAATTTGGCAGGCAGCGGATGGTGTCGGAGAGAAAGGGGAGCTTGGTGTAACCCGGGACACAGCTGTAGGTCACCGTGGAGCCCACACTGAAGCTTTCCTGGTGTTTGGTGTCCCCTCGGGGCTCGGCGTGGCTGATATTTGGCAGCGGCCCGCAGTCCCCTGTGGGAAAATAAACGAGGATTTAGCGGGGCTTCTGCTGCTGCTTTTGTAGCCCGGGCTGGGCACACGCAGAGCCTGTGGGAACGGGCGGCACACGGAGCAGGGCACACGGAGCACACCCAGGGGCAGCGCCAGGGGCACACAGACTCGAGGTACGTGGGAACAGAGCACACAAACCCGCACAGAGCACACACGGATGTGGGTATGGGGCACACACGGAGCACACAGAAAACACACGTGGAGCACAGGGAGCACATGGAGCACGCACACAAGGATCACACATATGCACATGGATAACACACGGAGCACACACACACAAGGATAACACAGGGAGAACACACTCATAAGGATAACACACGCTCCCATGGATAACACACGGAGCACACACACACACGGATAACACACGGAGCACACACATTCTCATGGAGCACACACTCACAAGTTTCACACACATTTCCATGGATCACACACGGAGCACACACACACACAGAGCACACACTCCCATGGATCACGCACGGAGCACACACTCACAAGGATCACACACGGAGCACACACTCACAAGGATCACACACACAAGGATAACGCACAGAGCACACACTCACAAGGATCACACATATGCACATGGATAACACACGGAGCACACACACTCACAAGGATCTCACACACACTCACAAGGATCACACACACTCCCATGGATCACACACGGAGCACACACACTCACAAGGATCACACAAGGATCACACACACTCCCATGGATCACACACGGAGCACACACACTCACAAGGATCACGCACGGAGCACACACTCGCACACCCGAGCGCACGCCCGCGGACGCGCAGAGCGCTCCCGCACCCAGGGAACACCCACGCCCGGCGAGCCGGGCTCCCCGCACACCCCACCCCTCCGCAGGGGCTCACCCCAGGCCGCGGGCAGCAGCAGCAGCAGCAGCAGCGAGCAGCGGCGGCCGGAGCCCATCGCGGCCCCCCGGCACTGCCCGGGCACCGGAGCCACTCCCGCGGGGCTGGTCCGAGCTCCGCAGCCGGAGCCCCCGCCCGCCCCTCCCGGCCAGCTCAGCTCCGGGAAATCTCTGACGAAAGCCGTGTGTGAGGGGGGGAGTGGGACTGGGTGTGGAAAACGCGGTGGCCGCGGTGCCCCCTCCACCAGTCACGCCTGGCATCCCAAAGAGCGGCTCTCCGGGAACCCGCTGCCTCAGCAGCTGCTTCTCAGCGTTACTCTGCACCTTCTAAAGGTGAAGACCCCCCTCCTTCCAAAGCTGTCAAGTGCCAAAGGAAAACAAAAGACCCAAAGCAAAAACGGCAGGAAGGGGAATGAGTCCTGCCACGCCGAGGAAAGGGCAGCCAGCAGCAGCCGACCTGCACCTTCCTGCTTCCCTTTGTTATCCAGGAAACAGTGATGTTTCTGCTGAGAAGCTCAAACTTACCTCTTTTACTCTATTTTTTTTTTCATTTCCATTTTATTTTCCTTTCCAGTACAATTTCATCCCCAGCAGATGTAACAAAGGCATTTGCAATGAGACGCAGAGATGTTTTCCTAAGGGAGGAATCCAGCACCTTGGATAACGTATTCCTTTAAAATACTTCCTTGTAAGCACCATGACAAACTACTTGGAGACACCTTGGCTGCGTTTTTACAGTCACTGGCCTGAACGGGGATGGGGGCTGCGTAACGCTGAAGAAATCTGTTAACAGGAAAAAAACCACACCTTAAATTCTGGGGAATTCTCCTGTATTAGCTCAGGGCAGTGACCTTGGCACGGGGCAGGAGATGCTGAAAAGTCTCTGGCAAAGGCTTCACATGATGCCCAGCCCCCGCAGGGAGTGGCTCTGCTCACAGAACCAAGGGCTACAGCTTCAGCTCAGTAGAATCCTCTTGCTAACAGGCTGGACCCTTGAGCCGGGTTGTTTTCCTGCTTGAGGAGGAAACAGGAGACGTCTGTACCACCGGCCTGGCTCAGCCCTGCCCCTCTGCACCCACATTTGCTGCCCCTTTTTTGCCCCAGGAACCGGGGGAGCATCGGCTCCTCCCACGCAGCAGCTGAGCCCCAAGATAGCAGCTCCGTGCCTGCCCAGCCAGCGAGGGCCACTTGCTTTATCTGGCCCGGACATCCCTCCCTGCACGGCAGGAATCAGGCCAAGCAGCTGCTGGTGGCAGAAGGACACACTCAGGGAGCAGCCTGACCCGAGCTGGTGCAGGGCTGGGGCAGCGGGAGGTGTCCGGCAAAACCTGCCAGCAAGAACAGCGCTGGAGCTGCTCCAGGCCTCCCACAGAAACTCAGCCTCAGCTCCCAAAACCCTCTGGGACTGGCCCCTGGGTCTGCATGGGCTGAGCCACAGCTCAGGGGCTGCAGGGCTCAGGCCCAGGGTGGCTGAATGGGATTAAGGGAGGTGTAATTCCAGCTTCCTTTTCCAGACCACTTCCCAGAAACACATTCCCACACATTCCTGCATGGATTTGATTTCCTCCTTTACTACTTTTTTTTTTTTTTTTTTGGTATAACTGAGTTTAACTTGCCCTGAATGGCATTTAGAAAATAAATGTTCAGAGTGCTGATAAAGAACTGACTGAACATCAAACCTGAACATTGCCAGGGTATACCTAAAAGCTGATTCCTTCCTGAAAAAGAGAATAAAATATGACAAGGGAACAGCAGGGAGCTGAATTTACAGACTTTATAAACAACTACCATTTATCACTAAATATAAATAAAAACCCAGAAAGGCTTTGGGAGTTTTAGGTCTTTAAGGACAAAATTGGGGTAGGCAGCCAAAGGAATGAGCATGACATTTCCTGTCCCTCTGTTGCAGGGTGGCAGCACTGGGGAGGATATTTAGGAGCTGTATTTCTGTGTCTGGGAGTGCTTGATGTGCTCACAGCATGACTGAGCTGCCTCCCTCCCTCTGGAAAGCAGAAGTGGCTCCTTTACGTTACGAGATTAGGGATGCCCGGCCCACACGTGGCTTTATCTTCCTGTGGTAGAAACCAAAACTGCAAGGAACTTTGGGGCTGATACAAGAAGCTTTTCCTAAAGGAAGGGCTTAAACCACTCAGGATACAAAGATCAAACCATTTAATAACCGGAGTACCACGGTTTCCTAAAAGAAGTCAGCTCATAACTCTGCAGGACGGGGAAATCCGTGCTTTGCTTTTCAGCCCCACTGGCAGCTGGATCCACGGCTGGAATTCCTGGGAAGTTACGGGAGCAGCTCAGCTCCCCAGGGAGGCTGGGGCTGTATTTAGGGTTTGCTGTGGCGTTGCCAGCGAGCAGAAAACCTGCGGCCCTGGAAACACAGCATCAGGCTGGGCGTGACATAGCCGGGCCCCGGAGGAACTTCTGCCGGAGGTCTGAGGGTTTCTGGGACAATGCAGCCTCTGGTGGGATGAGCAGGAATCACAGCTGGAGTCACGGTGCTGGAAGGCAACTGCTGTAAGAAAAATGCAGATGGGAGGAGCAAGTATGGAAATCAGCCAATGCTTGCAGGAGTAACTTCCAATCGATTTCTTGGAATGCTAAAACATCGCCATTAAAAAGTTACTTTTTATATGTGGGACAGACCTGACTGAGGTCATCCTTTATCTCAGAGCAAAGTGTAAGAGTCCTGATAAGTGTGACCATTGCATGGGGCACTTTTGGAACAGATGAGGAACAGTTAAAGATTTTCTGACTTTGACCCAAGAGACAAAAGCCAGGGATGGGCAAACTCAGCTTGACCCTGACACCAGAGAAACACTTCTCACCATCCCCCGGTTGGACACTGAGACCCTCCAGCGGGTGTTGCCCTGCTTACAATGACGCAATTACAGCTCCCAGCGCGTCCCACAGAGCCAACACTCACCCTTTCCTGGATGGAATCATCCTTTGCAGCAGGTGGGGAATCTGGAGGAGCAGCACCTCCGCCGTGTCCAGCTCCTCCTGGCCACCCACGACCTCCCTGTGTGGAACAAGGTTGGCATCAGCGCCTCAGAGCAAGGACAGGAGCCCTGGCACTCTCAGGGCTATGTGGTACAAAGTTATCTCTTGCTTTTCAAAAGGCCCAAAAACTGAGTTAAAAAAAAAAAAAAGAGCTGTAATAACGTGAGGGCAAGGAAGAATTGATAAATTAAAATGTATTTCAGATGAAGCAAAGCTTTTTTAGAATGGGAGGTCAGTGCAGCCAAAGCTGAGTTGTGAACCAGATGCCCAACCAGCAAAAAATATAAATCATACAGAGAAAACTTACGGAGAACAGAACATGACAAAAACCCCACTCACTTCCATGAAATGATGCAGCTTTGGACCATTTCAAGTTTTGAAAGCAGCTGGGTTGGGGGAGGATCCCCATGTACTTTGGAGGACACATGAATCCTTTGCTGGTCCCAAAATAGGATTTTGGGGATTTGTACAAAGGTAGAACAAATCTGAACTCTGAGGCAGCCCAGCTCCTGCTCACTGAAACAGAAATATGGGGGGAAAAAAAGAAAACTCTGGTTTTTAGGGCTGGGAGTAAGCAGGAAGTGCCACTGATGTCATCATCCCTCCAGGACTGACCTGGTTTCCTGAAGAAAGAGGAAGACTGGGAGAAGGAAATGGTATTTTGGAGCGCCTTTTGATAGAGGCTGAGCTTCATCTCCCACATGGAAGTTTTCTTAGAGGGCTGGATTCCATTTCCCTGCGGACCTGAGAAAAGGAAATTCACGGGGTGAGCTTCATCGGGTGGCCTTTCGTAGAAATGTGATAGAGGAGAAAAATAAATGGGACTTGATTCAATGTCGAGTCATTTCAACTCACTTTTGGGAGGAGCTGTCCTCTCCATGTCTTGTGCTCCGAGTCTGACAGCTGAGCTTTTCTCTGGGGGACAAAGAGTGAGCATTGCTCGGGGCACTCTGCCTTCCTTGCAGAGACCGCTCCGTCCTTGCTCCAGCACTGCCTTTTCCCCCTTTAAAATTTCCTTACAAGTGACATTTGACACCTCCTGCACCTCATAACCACAGTATTTTAAGCTGATTCATCCTAAATACTGAATTAATAAGAAATACTAAATATATAAATAGTAAATATATAACTATATAAATATTCAATATTCAATATTAAATACACAAATTTACAAATTTACAAATCTACAAATCTACAAATCTACAACATACAACATACAATATACAATATTAAACATTAAATATTAAATACTAAATACTCAATACTCAATATTCAGTATTCAATATTCAATATTCACTATTCAATATTCAATAGCAATAAATAATGAATAATAATAAATAATATGAATGATATGATGAAACCACCTTTGCACTGGGGCGCGGCTCCGCTCCAGGCTCCACTGGTTTTGTCCCTGCTCGTACAACGGATGCTCCCATTCCCGACCAGCTGGAAGTTGGGGTCACAGCTGTAGGTCACCGTGGAGTTAAAAGCAAACATTTCAATACCTTCCCTGTCGTGTCTCCCGTGGCTGATTGGAGGAGGTGGAGGGCAGGTAATTACTGCAGGAGAGAGGGACAATGTATGTGTGCTAAAAGCTTCGGTTTTAATAAAAATACTAAATGTTTGAGTCTAGCTAAGGTTCCTGGAGATAAACTTTGGACAGTGAAGGTGGGTAACCAGCACTAGATGGGTAAAGCACTGCTGCCTGTCTCAATTCTCTCTTGTTTGTCCCTGAAGTGTTTCTCTTCTCACACCTTTCTCCCTCCCACAACATGGCCCCAACAAATAAACAGCAGCTTGCCATGCCCTGACTCAAGATTCCTGGAAATCTCACCCCATCGCCTTCAGTCATGACAAAAATGTTGATTTTGTGGGAACAAAACTTCTGAAACTGTGTCAGCAGCAGAATGGGCCTTTCTCAGCTGCAGTGTTAGAGACAGATCAGCCACAGAATATCAGCAGAAACAATCCAAAGAGAGGTTCAGACTGGTCATGGGGATGCAGGGTCTGCTGGAGTGAAGTAAAAAGGTTTAATCTCACAATTAAAGATGAATCTCACATTCACAAGTTGGAAGTTCGCTCCATTCAACATCGTTTCCTTTCAGCTGGCACCGGATGAAATTATTCCCAACTACTTTGTACCTAAAATACACGAGGAAAAATTCAGTGTAACTATCCAAAATCTGTGAATATTTCCCACCCACCCCCAGCATGAGTAGGATCAGGAGTGTAAAGCCAGCGGTGATGCTGACACTGCTGGTTACCAGCAGAACTCCTTCCAGGATCTGTGTTAATCTATTTTAGGCGATTCTCTGCTCTGACTCGGCATTTTCCACGGCAGGAATGGGAGAAGCTGGGGCTGGCACAGCTCTCCGGGAATGCCAGACAGCGCCGAGCTGAGGTGTGGATTCCCACACGGATTTGCTGAATCAGAGACTCCGTCCCTGCCGGTTTCCCAGCCCAGCAGTGCTGGGGTTGATTCATTCTGCCTCCATCCAGGGCCTTTCCCACGCCGCTGTCACCTCCAGGACGAGGTGACGAGGGTGCAGCTCCCCGCCGAGCACACACAGCACCTCCAAAGGCTGGGGCTCAGCCCTGGCTGCTGCTCGCTGGGGTCACGGAACTGGATCTGCCAAACCCCTCGGTGCTGGTGGGGCAGGGCAGGGTCCCCAGTGTCCCCCAGTGCCACCTCCTGCCCAACACCTGCTTTGGGGTGTCAGGTGCAGCTGTTTTGCTGAAGTTTTGCCAGAAAATCAAACACCTGCACATTGTAGGGGCACTTTCTCAGCTGATAAGGTGCTTTCCCCAGAGATCCTGTGGACTTCCCATCCCTGGCAGTGTCCAAGGCCAGGTTGGATGGGGCTTGGAGCCACCTGGGCTAGTGGAAGGTGTCCCTGCCCATGGCAGGGCATGGCACTGGATGAGGTTTAAACTCTCTTCCGACCCAAACCAGTCTGGGATTCTGGGATTCAGATACATCCTTCATGTACAGCAGGAACCAGTGAGGGGCAACAGGGATCGATCCACATCTAATTAAAGTGGTTTCTGCATTGGCTTGCTGGAAGCTCGTGGATCTTGTTCTGACACCTTCCCCATCTCTGAATTACCCTCCTGTGCTAAAGCCCTCAGCATCTGGACATGATGGAAATTATCTGATCTAAATTACATGAGCAACATCATCCCTCCACCCTGCTGTGGATTTCCAAAGTTTCTCTCAACCCCTTTCTCTCAAGAAGGGTGGGACATGCTGTCATTTTCTTTAATTACATCCTGAGGGAGAGAACAAACCCCTCTGCTATGTCTGGAGCTGGGCAGCACAAGCCAGATGATGCCAGGTGCATCCTGCTTGGGAGGGAGGAACACTGGCTGGAGTAGCAAGAACTTGACATTTCAGCTCAGTCCACTGCATTTGGGCCCTGATTGAAAGCAGGCAGCAGCCATGAGTCAGCTCCTGACTGATGGAAACTGTGCTTCACTGCACTTTTCCAGCTGAACTTAACTGGATTTTAAACATCCCCATGTAACTCTTTTTATTCAATACCTCTCAACTATCTTACGCTGAAATATTTTAAATAACTCGTGTTGAAGTCTAGAGTTATCAGCTGAGAGTGCAACCAGCTGGTGCTGCTGGGAATGGACACTTAAAGCTGCTCTGGGTGGCACTTGAAGGAAAAGGTGAATCCTGACCCTGGTCCCCTCCCTCCAGCTGTGTGCCACTCTGCAGCTGTGTCCCAGCCCCGCCCCGCCGTGGCAGTGCCCAGCACTCACCCATCCTCACAGAACACATCCACCCGCGCTCCCAGCTGCAGGTCCGTGAGGGGCCCCATCCTCCCCCCCGGGCGGTGCTCCGGGGGCGCCGCAGGACCTCCCTGGGGGACACAAAGAAGGCTGAATGAGGCATCAGACACAGGCTTAGAGGGTTATTCCCAAAGGTTCCAAAGCATTTTAGTCCATGGGCGTCACAGCCGGGCTGGCAGGAGCGAGACTCAGCTGCAGGGGAAGGTGGGGATCCCAAAAGGCTCCACACTCACAGAGGTGTTTCCATCTCAGTGGATTAGGAAGAAGGTGCTTGACTGTGAAAAAATTTTCCTGTCACATCACCAGTCTTAATATTCCATGGGGGTCACCAAGAGGATGCTTTGCCCTCATTTTGAAGTTCAGTGCTAGAATAGCAGATTGGGATTTGTCCCCTGCATGTGCCACGTCCCAGTGAAAACGCCTTTAGGATTGTGAAAAGGTTGGAAAAGACCTGTAAGCTCATCGAGTCCAACCAAACATTCCCTAACATGAAAATCAAACCACATCTGTTTATGCCAGCAGAAAAATAAAGAAAGAACATCACTGATAGTTCTGCTGTTCAGTCTTGAATAGGGATGACAAGGAATATCCACCCAGCTTTGTGCTAATGGGGCTGTTGGGATGATGACAACCAGGCTGCATTTTGGGATGCAGGTTGGGAGCAGCCAAGGCTGCTTTTTTGGGGCATGGGGTGGAGCAGAAATACTCACTCCTGCACAGCTCAGCAGCTTCTGACCACGCCAGGTTCTCGAGGCAAGTGCTGGAGGGGGAGCTCTCCGAGGTGTTCTCGTAGCCGGGCCGGCAGACGTAGCTCACGTTGGTCCCCACAGGGAAGAAATTCCTCCTCTCATCCTCCTTGGACAGGGCAGCAAACCTCAGCCTGGTCGGGGCAGCGCAGCTCCCTGGCGGCCCAGGAAAGCCGACCTGAAAGAGCTGCCCACCAGGAGCGTGCCAAACACACCCTGGGATCACGGGAATGCTTCTGGAAAGCTCCTGGTGCTCATGGCAGGTTAATTTGGGTTCCTTACCAGGCTGCCAAACTGCTGCAGGCACCAAAGCGGGGATGGAGCGGCGTTAGGAGCCCGGGGAAGGGGTTAGTAGGACATGGGGAGCACATGCACAGGCTGGGGGGGCACAGGACCCCAGCTCCACCCCCCGACTGACCCCTCTCCCAGCCCCCGCGGCCACCAGCGGCTCCGAGGGGCAGCGGCACAGGACAGCGGGTTTGGGGTTTGTCCCTCGGGACAGGGACGGTGCCAGCGCAGCGCAGCCCCAGGAGGGACAGGGATGTCGACCCGGGGCTGTGTTTCAGAGAAAGGAGGGTATTTACGGCCGCAGGGGTCCAGCAGCCTGGACCAGAGGTTGCCGGGCAGGCATTCCGTGGTGTCCGGCAGCCCCGGGATCTTGCGGGCGCCCTCGGCGCAGGTGAACGTCACCCTGGACCCCACCGGGAAGCTGCTGGGGTGCTCATCGCTGGATGGCCTGGAGTGGGTCATGGCAGGAGGGGGCCCACAGTCACCTGTGGCAGGAGAACACCTCCTCAGGTGAGGACCCCCTGCCCTGGCCCCTTCCCCGCCCCAGGAGGGTGGTTGGGATGGCCCAGGTGTCCCCTGTGGGGAAAGCCCCAGCCAGGGCTGGATCTGACAGCACCGAGCCATGGGTTGGTCCCCAGGCTTGGGGCTGGCATCACCCAGCCGCTGAGCAGCCAGGTGGGATCCAGGCAGGTGTCTCTGGTCCTTCCCACGGCCCCGTACTCACCACGAGCCACAGGAATGCTGAGGAGCCCCAGCACGGCCAGGAGCAGCAGAGGGTGACCAGAGGCAGCCCCGCAGGTCGGGGGGTCTGGGTGTCCCCCCCATGCTGGTGCTCCAGCCCTCATTGCAGCAGTTCCTGTGCTCCTCTGCTGAGCACCGCTGCTGCCAAGGGCTGAGTGCAGAGCTGGGAGGAGATGCTCTGCAGCAGGCTCCACCAAGCCTCCGGAGCGTGGAAACCTTCCCAGAACACACACAGAGCTGAAATCTCCGTCAGGAACACGGAGAGCAACCGGGGTGGGGACAGCTGTCACTCACAGGCTCGGGGAGAGCCTGCTGGTCCTCCTGCCCCATCAGGCTCAAGCCTTTTATTTGTCCTGAGGCTGGCAGTGAGCACTGACCAGCAGAGTTTTTCCAAAACTATGTTCCCAGAGGAGGAAGGACTCCGTTCCCGCCCCAGGCTGTGTCCAGGGTAGGAAAACACCTCCTCAGTTATTTGCTGGCAGGTATTACACCACAGATCAACAGAGTCAGTGAAGCAAAGAAAAGCATTTTCCTTTTTGTTTATTGCCTGACTCATTAGTAATGAGGAACGGGTGTGAGCAGCGTATCTGTGTCCTGATTAACCCTGTGACAAGTCCCGTGTGACATCAGCCAGGGCTGCTCAAACACCCTCAGATACACCCAGGATGCAACACCCAGCTTTTACCCACACTTGTGGGTGCCAAGCCTTGCACAGGGAGGAAAAAACCCCTGTCTGCAGTCCCAGGTAAGCTCAGGGTGGAGGGGACCGAGGTGTCACACTGAGAGGGTGCAGCCCTGCTTGTCTGGTGGTCAGAGAGCACTGGAGAGCAGGGATCTCTTCTCATGGCAGAGCTCCTCACCTGGGGGTGGAGAAGCACAGGATGCATCCCCAAGCGCCTTTCTGTGCCAAATTAGAGACACCACCTCTTCCCTGGCTGTTGTTTAGGCTCTGGTAACAAGTAAAGCGATTTCAGTAACTTCTAAAACACACATCTGGCAGCGATGCTCGTGCAGGAGGTGAAGGCTCCTCCTTCTCCCACCCAGCCTGGGCTGATGCAGCTCCCCGAGCACCCCAGGACTCACCCAGCTGCCAGGGCTCAGCTTTCCCCCAGAACCAGCACTGGATCATGCTGGAAATCTGCCCCATTTACAGCCAACATGACAGATCACAATTCCCCCCCTGGATAAATCCCCGGGAATAAGCACTACAGCAGAGCCACAGGATCTGATCAGCATTTATTGAGGAACGGGGATTTGCTGCCTGATTCTCTGCACTTACAACTGGTTGAATTCCAACATCTATTCTCAGCATTTGCTCACCAGAAATAGGGATGTGGAGGATGAGACCAACTCAGATGTTTGGCGAGGCCAGGAACCTGTGCCCTGTTTTAAATCCAGGGATGGGGCAACAGCAGCCTTTAGAAATGCACTTCCCATGCACTGCCCTTAGCCAGACAAACAGAAATCAGGAGCTGGATGAGCAGGAAACCAGGAGGTTAAACACTTACTGCACCGCTGTTTCCAGCAGGGTGCAAATGTACACAAACCCCAGCAGAACCTTCAGAGCCAATCTCCGGACTCAGCTTCTCTGGGCTCCGCTCCCATTAGTCTCAGCTTACCACAGTTAAGGCAGTGACTTTAAAAAGCTAAATTTAATCTCTTTCTATGTCTCCTAATATGAAATGTGAAACAATTTATTAGTTAAAGAGGAAATCAAGCTTGCAGGTTAGAGCAAAACCCACTCTGTGCTCTGGCATGTAGCACAGCCTCCCATGCACTGGTGAGTATTTTTCTGGCTCCAGGCATGCAAACATAAACCATAAAATCACCCAGAGCCTTCTTAGAGATGCTGCGACTGCACAAACTGTGAGTTCACCGAAGGAAACATGAGGGTTACAGGGGTCCAGTTTTGTTTCAGTTTTTTAGTTCCAGCTCTAGTTTTTTAATCTCCAGGAACAGTTTCTGTATTTCCATCAGAGTTTTCACTTCTTCTACAGGCACACCACATTCAAAGGTCGCTTTCGTGTAATGAACCTCTTGACACACATCAGCATCACCTTCTTCGATCTGTTAAACAGGAAAACAAATGCCAGAAAAGCCTGTAAGAATGGACTGGAGCAGAGGGAGAGCCACCCACCCCTCAGCTCCACGGCTGCCCTGTCCCAACAGGGGCTGCATCCTCCTTAGGACCAGAAATGAAAAGCTTTTGAGAAGTTTGAGCGGTTTTCATGTTAGAAATCAGGCAGCATCCACCAGGGGCTCAGCCAGGCTCAGCAACCTGGGGCTCTGAGCACTGGAAAGGTTGAACCATGGCAGGGGTGGAACTGGATGATCTTTAAGGTCCTCCCGAACCCAAACCATTCTGTAATTCTGTGGTACTCACACACTTGGGCAGCGGTGTCCAGCTGCCATCAGGCAAGCACGTGGTGGTCCCAGTGTCTCCCAATGGCATCATTCCATTGTCTGAAAACTGGTACCCGTGAAGGCACTCAAAAGTGACAGTCTCGTTGGTCTGGTACCACTTTCTGCCACCCAAAGGGCTTTTCAGCCTTCCATAGGGAATTCGTGGTTGTGGACACACAACTGAAAGGAAAACCCACATTAGAAGGCAGCTCAGCCAGGGGTCAGTGCCATGGGGGCAGAAAAAACCTGGGAGGTTCGGGAAGGCTGAGCAGGTGCAGAGGAGCTTAAATCTGTGGAGCTGTGAAATCAAATGCTAAAGGAAAAATACTTCTCTTCAAGAGGGTGAGGTCAGAGCAGCCCCTGAGAGGTGCTGTGAATTTGTTCTGGATTTGCTGTTTTCTGGCAGCATCTCAGCTCAGGCACCCCCACGATGGGGGTGGACATTTGGCAAGAAGGGAAGGAAGGGAAAGTCCAGGAACTCCTGACCTGTCTTAGAGCCTCCTTTACACACAGCTGTCAATAAAAACTCAACTATTACCTGGAAAACATCAGACTTGGGAAGGTTGTTTCTTCTGCAAAGAGGGGAAGGACTCAGGGAGCCTCGAGGACAGACAGAGCCGGGCAGTGCTGCACCCCAAGCCCTCTGCTCTGCCCCAGCAGGGAGATTTTGGGAGCACCCCTAAATGCCAACCACGTTTGCAGTAGAAGGACACGGTTTCATTCACCCCATACCACAGTTGGTTAGTGAATCCCTGCATCCTCCTGCCGTGGGGGTTTGGGACACTGAACTGAAAGGGAAATGCACATTAAAAAATCAAGGAATGGGAGGAGATGGAGGAGGAAACGCTCACTCACCTGGTTGGCAGGTGGGCACGGGAGGGTCCCAGGTGCCATCGGCCCGGCAGCGGCTCTGGGCAGCGCCGCGCAGCCTGAAGCCCTCGTCACAGGAGAAGTGCAGGAGCAGCCCGTAGGGAAAGGTGAACCTCTGCGGGGTCATCCTTCCCCTCTCCACCACGGGCCTGGGGCACCGAACCACTGCGGGACAGAGCAGAGCTGGCAGTGGGGTCTGGCTGCTGCCCTGCCCCAGGGACAGTGGGGACCTGGGCAGAGCTGCTCCTCCCGACCCCCTGATGGCCTCCAGCTGGGAGAACCAGAGTCTGTCACTTCCAAATGGATCATTCCCCCTCCTGTGGAGGAAGCAGCACCTCCTGGCAGCCCTGCTGGCTTTAACCCATTGAGCTGAGTGCTAGCACTGCGCCCAGGGCCTGACCCCATACCCCGACCCCACACAGGTCTAACCACTCACCCCTGCACTCTGGGGCAGGTCTGCTCCATGCCAGGTTCTCCCCATCCTCGGAGGTGCAGTGGATGGATTCGTCCCCGATGAGGGACAGCCCCTCTGAACAGCTGTACTTGACTTCAGAGCCATAGGGGAACTGCTTAACCCCCATGCCAGAGTGCTGCCCGTTGGTGATTTTGGGAGGGGCATCGCAGACTGGGTGAGGGGAAAGGAAAAAGTCAGGTTTTCCTCATTCCATGAGGGAGGCAGAATGCAGGGAGGTAACAGGAGAGGCTGGTTCTCGATGTTCATGCCAAATGCTGCTCTCCCCACAGTCCTCCTTGCCTCTGGCCAGCTTTGGCCCTGGCCCTGCCAGTGTTCCCAGTCTGAACCCAACCCCCAGCATGGCCCCAGCACTGCAGCATCTGTGCCCTCCCCTTCAGCCCCTTCCCCTTCCTTATCCCCTCCTCTTTTCCATGAGAAACGATCCTAAACAAGGTCAGGGAATGGTGAGTATCATAAACCCCTTGAAGGGTCCTCTGAGAAACAGCTGCAAGTCCCATTAATCAACGCGTTTAATCAATTTTGGTAGAAGATGGAAATGCTACAGCCCTTTGGTGCTGTGCCTCGGGCACCTCCTCCTCACTCCTCACACAATTTTCTCCCTGCTGTCCCTCCCCACGGATGGAATTCCCCCAGCTCCTGCTGTTCCCACTCACCCCTGTCACAGTAGGGCACGGGGGGTCTCCACATCCCGTCGGACAGGCACTGGACCCTCTCGCTGCCCATGAGCACGTAGCCGTGGTCACACCGGAATTCCACCTGCTGCCCAAAGGTGTATCCCTCTCTCCTGGGGCTGGCCTCTCTCCCGTGGGGGATGACCGGGGTGGGACACTGCACCTCTGAGGGGAACAGCAGCACCAGAGAGGAGAGATTTGCGCAGAGGGACTCCCAGCAGTGGTGCTTCACTGACCCAGCAAAGCTGCCAGGCAGCCTGATAGCGCTGCCAGACACCTCTAACCAGAGCTGGCAGGCTCAGGGGTGGTAATTACAGATTAACAACCATTCCTCTTGGAAGGCAGAAGGATGTGAGCGCCCTGTGATCAGCTATAAATTGTGCTGAGGGGATGGCATGTCACGGCTGCATCCCTGAATCCTTGTCTGAGCGGCCAAATAACCAGGGGGAGCTGCAGCTTTTCCTTTCCAGCCACGCCACCCTTTGAGCAGCGAAGTTATTGCCAGGGAGAGCCAAAGCTTCTCAACAAAGCCCTGCTGGCCCAGCAGCACGAGCAGGGGTTTGAGAACGGTGTCATCAAATCGATGCTTTGTTGGCAAAGCAAAGGAAGTGTGGTACTCACTCTGGCAGAGCCTTGGGACCGAGGACCACGTGAAGTTTTGAAGGCAGGTGGTTGCTGGGGACACTCCAGGGATCAGAGAGAACCCGACTCTGCAGGAGTAGGTCAGCGTGGTCCCAACGAGGAATTCGTGCCGGTGCTGGACGTCGGCGTGCTCCACAGCGGGAGGGTGGGAACACTGCCCTGAGCCAGAGCAGGGGACAGCACAGACCCTCAGCACTGCCCCATGCCAGGGCAGGGGACAGCACAGACCCTCAGCACTGCCCCATGCCAGAACAGGGGACAGCACAGACCCTCAGCACTGCCCCATGCCAGGGCAGGGGACAGCACAGACCCTCAGCACTGCCCCATGCCAGAGCAGGGGACAGCACAGACCCTCAGCACTGGGAGCTTTCCCTTGGTGGAAAACCCCAAAAATAAGTGAGGGACAGCAGCACCCCTGAGCGTGGCTGTGGGGTGTGTGGGGTGAAGGGAAAGGGAAAAACAAAGGGGAAAATTCACCAGAGGATGTGAACTGAGGGGGAATCTTTATTCTCTGCACTTTTGTACCTCGTGGGTGCACCCTGCAGGAGGGGACAGCCCTGCCACGCTTCCCAGGGCGATCCCAGGGGGAATCCTGCCAGCCAGCACCGCTCCTGGTGATGGCCACCCTCCAAGCCCCACTCCAGGTGCTTTTGGGGAAATGGGAGCAGCCGATTGCACCTGGCAAAGGTCGGGAGAGGGAATCTGAGCGTACCTGGGACGCAGGAGGGCACCCGTGGGTACCACCTGCCGTTGAACGTGCACCGCGCCGTGGTGCTGGTGCCCAGCGCCGTGAAGCCGGGGTCACACTCCAGCGTGGCCGTGCTGCCATAGGTGAAGTTCTCTGCAGATCTCAGCTGCCCGTTTGCAATGGAAGGGATGGGACACTGAGCCTCTGGGGATCACCAAAAGAAAGGGGATTTTCAGGGGTGTCCTTACACAATCCCACCACGGTGACCAAGAGTCACGGCAGCTCTGTCTGGGGGGTGAGAGGAGACAAAGCTGTTTAAGGACTGCAGGGATTGAGGCAGAGGGTTTGGGGGTTCATAAACATCCTGAGGAGCCACCGGTAGGACCCCAAACCTGTAGGGTTTCCTTCCCACACAATCAAACACCTTTTCTGCCCTTCCCTTGGAGCCCTTGCTCAGGCAGGGCACAGACAACTCACCTGCACACTCATGTGGGTGACTCCAGGGTACAGCAGCCCCCTCCAGCTTTACAAAAAACAGAGGCTCTACAACAACTGCATAACCTCTGCCACACCTGCACATCACTGATGTCCCCAAAAAAACCTCCTCTTTCCATGTCTCCCATGAGAAATATTTGGGGCTTATCACAAATAGCAGAGAAAACGAAACTCCAGCAGCTCTAACTGGGATTTCTTCATGCCTGGCAGTGCTGGCAGGTCACCAAGGCAGAGTTAAAAACATGTTAGGACATCCTGGCTCACATCCAGGTGCAGCAGCATCCCACACCCGCACCGTGCCCGGGCAGTGCCAGCGATGCTGCCTTTGGTGCCATCCCCATGGAAAATATCCTGTACGTGTCTCCTCCAGGCCCCAGATTAATTACTGGCACCTCGTTAGTAATGTTTGGCTTTGGGGAATGGATGGAGAAGCATCAGGAAGTAAAAGCAATAAACATTAAGAATAAAACCAGTGTGCACAGGCGGTGCTGGTGCAGGGAGGTGGTGGGATGGGCTGGGGAAGTTCCTCGCAAGGTTTGGTTTTAACTGAACCCCCAACTTCCAGACAGAAACTGCTGCTTATTCCCCTTCCCAGAGACATTCATTGCTCAGCAGATTTGCACTTCTCCAGTTCTCAGGTCAGCCTGGGGGATGCCCGGCAATGCCCCTGCTGCCTTGGGCAGCTCTGGAGGGTGCCCCAGGGCTGAGGCATCAGCCTGGGCATCACAGAATCAATCAGAGAATCATGACTGATTAAACTCGGAATGGAAGGGACCTTAAAGCCCATCCAGTGCCACCCCTGCCACGGGCAGGGACACCTTCCACCATCCCAGGGTGCTCCAAGCTCCGTCCAGCCTGGCCTTGGGCACTGCCAGGGATCCAGGGGCAGCCACAGCTTCTCTGGGCACCCTGTGCCAGGGCCTGCCCACCCTCCCAGGGAACAATTCCTTCCTAACACCCAATCTAAACCTTCCCTTCTTCACTTTAAACCCATTCCCCCTTTCCCTGTCACTCCATTCCTGGTGAAAAGCCCCTCTCCAGCCTTCAAGGAGCCCCTTCAGGCACTGCAAGGCTCTATGAGCTCTTCCCAAAGCCCTCGTGAAAGGAAAGCAGAGCCCCAGAAGCCGAGAAGCCGAGGAGGGAGGGGAGGACACTCACCCAGAGTCCCCGTGGGCTGCAGCACGAGAATCACCAATGCCAGGAGCTGCCCCAGCCCGAGGAGCCCGGGCATGGTGCGGGATGGGAGCTGCCCTGGGAAGGAGAGATCCTCTCCCCCGAGAGCCTGCCAGGGAAGGGGAAGCAGCAGTGGGAAGTTGGGGACAGGCCAGACACGCCACTGACACCACCCCCAGCCCTGCTGACCTGCCCTGGGCAGCGCTGACCACCCTGAGCTCCCCAGCAGGGATGGGCATGGCAGGGGAGGCTGCTCTGCCCCTGCCCTGCTGGGCACACAGGGAGCGAAGGCGTTTTACAGCTAAAAGAGCTCTGCAGCAGCCTGGCCACGTGTGTGAAGCACATTTACCCCCAGGGCAGGCGGGCTGGGGGCTCAGGCTGCTGTGAAAACACCCCCCACACCCCCCTAAGCTCATGGAACAGCACCTCATCAAGCAATATTTATTATATACACTGTATATATTATATATACTTCATATATATTATATAAATGCTTCCCTTTACGAGGGATGGGATGGATTATTGAAACCCAGACAGAGCTGCCGTTACAATTGCAGGTTTATTGTAATCCCTGGTCCCATCACAAGACACGTGGCCCACACAGTGCTTCCCTTTCACTGGATGTTGCAGGAAAAAAAAATTAAAAATCAGCCATTTTCTTTCTTTCTGTACATTTTGATTTGTCCTTGGTGCATGCACGGAGATGTGGCCCTGCTGTGGATCCATCCATCCTGCTTGGGAAGGAAACCTGGCGTTTTTGCTTTGCTAGAAGAGAGGCTTTGAGGTTTTCTTGGCCACAAGAAAAGTAACTAGGCAGTGCAGGGGTTGTTCTCACTAGTGAGTGCAGCGTGGGTGAACTGGGCAGCACTGGGAGAGACTGGAGAGGTGCAGCAGCTGGGAGGTGAGTGGCTGTCACCACGTTCCTGTTTGTACCACAAAAATTCTCCTTCCACTCAGTTCCTTCCCAGCTGTGCACTGCCAGTGCAGCAAACAGATCTAAATGTGAAGCTTTAAAAGGCATGAGGTGATCTACAAACTTAACCTGGTGAGCTCTGAAAGGTGACTCACAAGTCACTTTGACTCCTCGTGTGACCAGATCTGTGGCCAATTGCTAAATTCTGTCCTGGCTGCTTTAGCATTAGCACAAATTACAAAGTAATAAAAAATCCTCAGTTAGATCATGATTCAACACCCAGGGAATGGTTCTTACAATCCCAGTGCCGCCAGTCAGCTGTAGGTGGGGATTTTTAGCTCCTTTTCAAGTTTCTGGATCTCCAGGTAGAGCTTCTGGACTTCCAGCAGCGTTTTCAGGTCTGACAGAGGGATCCCACACTGGAAAGCTGCTTTGTTTTGCAGAATCCTCTCACAGGTATTATGCTTCTTCTTCAAAAGAACAAAAGCAAAGGCAGGGTGAGACTCCAGTGCAGGGTGACAAAGCAACCGCCCCCGTGAAGCTGGAGCAAAGCTATTCCAGGCTGTAAATGGGGCAAGAAACAGGAAAAATGGGGCAGCTGGTGGTACTTACACATGTGGGGGGTGGTGTCCAGGTGCCATCAGCTGAGCAGGTGGTTTTTGAAAGTGTCCCTAAATGCCCATCACGTTTGCAGGTGAAGGACACGGTTTCATTCACCTCATACCAGAGCTTGTTGAAGTGAACCACAGCATCCTCCTGCCTTGGGAGCCTGGAGCACTGAACTGAAAGGGGAAATGCACACAAAAAGTCAAATAATGGGAGGAGATGGAGGAGGAAACACCCTGCAAACTCCCCCTGTGAGCCAGCAGAGCAGCCCCCGGGCTGTGCAGGCGGGGCTGGCACTCACCTGGTTGGCAGGTGGGCACGGGAGGGTCCCAGGTGCCATCGGCCCGGCAGCGGCTCTGGGCAGCGCCGCGCAGCCTGAAGCCCTCGTCACAGGAGAAGTGCAGGAGCAGCCCGTAGGGAAAGGTGAACCTCTGCGGGGTCATCCTTCCCCTCTCCACCACGGGCCTGGGGCACCGAACCACTGCGGGACAGAGCAGAGCTGGGAGTGGGCTCTGGGGACAGAGGAACTGGGGCAGAGCTGCTCCTGCTGCCACTCTCTGCAGCAGCTTTGTACTCAAATGCAATAGCTGACCCTCAGCCACCTGCAGCAGCCCTCGAGGACACCCTGAGGCGTCCTGGTGTCACACAGGAGCTGCACTGGATCATCCACTCCGGGTTTGGAGCTCCTGGAGCAGGGCTTAACCTGATCCCACACTCACCCCTGCACTCCGGGGCAGGTCCACTCCACGCCAGGTTCTTCCCATCGTCCGAGGTGCAGTAGATGGACTCGTCCCCCACGAGGGACAGCCCCTCTGCACATCTGTAGGTCACGTTGGTGCCGTAGGGGAACACCCTGTCCCTTCTGCCAGAGTGCTGCCCGAAGGAGATTTGTGGAGGCGGCTCACAGACTGCAGAATAAAGGGAGGTGATAAGGAAAGAAATGTGCAGTTATCATCTTCAGGTGAGAATCAAAATCATTTCTGGGCACCCAGTACAAAGTTCCCTTCGTGGTTGGTGTGAGGCAAATTCACAAGAAGCTACTGCCTGGATTCTGGCCTCTTACACCAGCTCAGGGCTCCAGAAATACTGGGATATTTCCAGTAGTGGACTCCCTGCTCCTGGAAGCGTTCAAGAAACACACGGATGTGGCACTGGGGGCTGTGGGTTAGGGCATGGTGGCCTTCAGTCAAAGCCTGGGCCTGATGATGTTGGAGGTATTTTCCAACCTTAACGATTCTGATTCCACCTCCAGGGAGAGGACACCTGGCTCAGCTCCTGTCCCCAGGTGCTGCAGGCAGATCACCCACTGGTGCTGCTCCTCAGCACCGAGGCAGGAGATCCCTTGTCCCTGTGCATCACACGTACCTTTGTCACAAAAGGGCAGCTCAGGCTCCCAGCTCAGATCGGCCCCACAGGTGATGGACTCCGAGCCCCGGAGGGCGTAGCCCTCGTCACACTCCAGCCTCACCTGGGCCCCCACTGTGTAGCCACTCCTGCGATTGTAAACCTCTTTCCCATGAGGGATGTCAGGCTTTGGGCAATGTGGTTCTAGAAATAATGGAAAATAAAGGATGTTGTGTGTTTCCAGATGGGACTCCAGTCACGCTTTCTGTGGAGAAGAGCTCCCAACAAATCTGAACTCTGGGAAGAAAAGTGACCATCACGCAGGTGCAGGGCTCAGGCTCCTCTGTAACCCTAAAGGGTCAGCACAGGGAATTGTCCATGCTCTAATGCTGGCTGCCCTGGGAGGTGGAGCAGGTTTTTCCCTCCTGGCAAGGTTCTCCTGAGCTTTTGTGGATATTGCTGTAGTGCCCCATTGCTGGGTCAGGAGCTGGAGCAGTGTCAGTAATTCATGCTATTGCATTTTCTGCTGGGAGGGAAAATGCGTTGGGAACATCCTCTGCTCCCCAGCCTCGTGTCAGCAAAGCAGCCCCAAACACAAACCACACTCCCTTCCAGCTGGGTAAATGTCTCCCAGGCTTCTCAGGAACCTCCCAAGCCTCTAGAAGCTTCCAACACACTTTGTGCACTCCTCCGGACACCAGCTCCGCCCTGCCAAAACCCTGCCCTTTTTCCATGGGGCAATACAATGGCCCATTGGGATTTTTGCTGCCTGTACATTCCAAGTTAACCCAGGAGAAGTAGATCTGGGGCCACCTGGAGTGGGGAAAAACTCTCCATGGCTTCTAGCACCATCACCCCTCCACTCTGTCCCACCTGGAATGCACTCTGGTACTGCTGGGTCCCAGCTGCCGTCATGGGTACAGCGGAGGGTGATGCTGCTGCCATGGCTCTTGAAAGCAAATCCTTCACTGCACTCCACCTCCAGCCTGTCCCCGTACTCATAAACCTCTTTCACGTGCCATGGGTGCATGGGCTTTCCATTTGGGATGTGTGGATCTGGGCAAAGAATTCCTGGGAAATGCCAAACATCAGCAAGGGTGAAAGTGTGGCAAGGCCAGCGGGGTGACAGGAGGTTTGTTGTAAAGACAAGGACAGATGCCTTGTAGGACACAGACACATCACGACATTAAATCCGCCCCAAAACCATCCCTGGGCTTTCCTGGAGGGTGGAATGTTTGTGGTGCACCCTCCCCTTGGGTAGAACAAGGCACCCTCAACACCAAAACGGATTTTTCCAGAGGCTCAAGGGACTGGAAAGCAGAGCTGGCAAATAAAGCAAAGAAAACGCTGCGGCTGGGGAATAAATCAAAGGAATTCCAGACTCAGCAAAGGCCAAGCTGGGCCCCCGGAGCATCCCCTGTCCCCCAGGCAGTCCCCACGCCACGTGCAGCTCCTTCCCACATTCTGGCAGGTCACAGGGCACTCACTCTCACACGGAGGTGGGGCTGCACTCCACCCAAAATCCGGCAGGCAGGTGACGTTGCGGGTGGTTTCCCCCGCGCTGAACTGGTGGCCCTGCTGGCACTCGTAGGTGACCACGGTGTCCACAGGGAACAGGTTCCCAGCCAGCCTGGCCTTCACAGCATTCCTCACATCGGGGGGGTCATCGCAGCTGCCTGGGGGTGAGACACCAGTTTAGGGACAGTGGTGCATCACGGGGCTTGGCATGGAGGGAATTTGGGTAAAAACCGTGGGCTTGCATTTTTCATGGTGGGATGCACTGAACCATCCGAGTTTGGGGAGGGTAAAGAGGGAATGCAGGGCAGACAAATGAAGACATAATTATTTTTTTTTTTTCTTCTCCAGAAGAGAGACTTCTCACAAGGGTGACAGGAAAAGGGGTAAGGGCCTTAAAAAGAAGGAGGTTGGGTTTAGATCAGATATTGGGAAGAAATTCTTCCCTGTGAGGGTGATGCCCAGAGAAGCTGTGGCCGCCCCATCCCTGGAAGCATCCCAGGCCAGGCTGGAGCAACCTGGGACAGTGGGAGGTGTCCCTACCCACGGCAAGGGGTGGAATAAGATCAGCTCCAAGGTCCCTTCCAACCCCACCCATTCCATGACTGTGTGATTCCGGACTGCATGGCAATTTTCACTGCTGTAACAACGTCTAATTTCCAATCAGGTCCATACTCTCCGAGCAGGGGTGGGTCTCAGGGGCCACTGTCCCTGCACACTCACTGCGCTGGCAGAGGGGCAGGGGGGGCTCCCAGAGGTCGCTGTCCCTGCAGGTGGAGGCACCGCTGCCGCTGAGGCTGTAGCGGAAGTCGCAGTCGAACACCACCGTGTCCCCGAAGGCGTAGTCGGGCCGGTACCCACTCAGCAGCTTCCCGTTCTCCACTCTGGGCTGCTTGCAGGTCACCACTGTGCCAGGGAAAGCACGCAGGGAATCGGCAGTCAGGCTCCAGAGGGGAGATGAGGGTGTTGAAAACGTCCCCATCGCCTTCTGCCACCAAAAAGGCTGGAAACGGCCAGGCCACCCAGCAGGGTGACGGGGTGGGTTTGTTCACCTCGCTCCAGGTCACAGCAGCGGCTTTTAAGGCAAAGCATGAAGAGAACAGGGGGAAGGGAGCAGCAGGTACCCCAGCAGGTCTGGGAATTCTTTGCAGGTGTTCTGTGAGATGGATCACCTGCCCTGTGAGCACAGTAAAATCCCAGTCCCACGTCCCTGCTGATGCGGTGACCGTGAGGGGAGACCCTAATTCCTGTCACAACTACCAAACTCAGAGGGTCCCATCTGCAATGGGTGATTCAACTGCAGCAGGACAAAGCAGAGGAGGTTCCAAGGGCGGAAACAGCAGAGCAGGAGCAGTGCAGGGGCTGGTGCTGGGACGTGGGAGCAGCTCACCTTTGCATTCCGGAGCTGGGCCGCTCCACACACCATTCAGGTTATCCCTGGTTGTGCAGAAAATCGAGGCCTCTCCCACCAGCGAGAAAGGTCTCTGCCCCCTCCTGGGGCTGTGGCACCGGTAGGTGACAGATTCCCCGTACACAAAATCATCCTTGTCAATCCCACTGTGCTGCCCATTCTCTATCTCTGGAGGGGGTGCACAGGGAATCGCTGTGGAAGGAGGGAAGATGAGCATGGAAAGGAAGAAGAAGAGAAAAAAATTTAATTCATTTCAAACCAAAGATCTGGCCAGAAAAAAGTGGAAACAGGGGGTGGCAGAAGGGTCAGAAATCAAGGGCAGGTCTTGAGGAGCTGCACACCAGCCCTGAGCTCGGACTGGGCACCGAGGGGGTTTGGGATATCCCGGGCTCAAAAGCAGCTGCATCGCTCCCAGAGAGTGAATGAACATTTCTGCAGGAAGGGAAGCACAGATTAAAAATATCTTTCCAGGCTCCACTGTGCACTGAGACACCAAAATCCTCACCAGAGCAACACAACAGCTTCTTTATCCAGCCCCAGTCACATCCCAGATGCTGAAAGAATAGATAATTAAGGCACTCTGCTTACCCTGACAGGTGGGGATATCTCTGTTCCATGTAAGAATCCCGTTTCTAACCACACATTCAATCTCAGAGTGTCCAATCAGTCTGTACCTGCGTGAGACAGGGGACAGGGAATTTCTCCACAAACTCAGTCCTGAAGTGTTACCCATGACATCACCACCAGGAAGGTTTGGGCTCCTTTGTCAGAATTCCAGCAGATCAGAAATTGGCCAGCAGTGTCATTTTCTCGAGGACACGCTGCCTTTTGACAAAAGCATTTTTTAAATTTAAAAAAAAAGGACACGTTCCTAGGGAAAAGCATCTACTTTATCAACTGCTCACAGCTCTGAGCTCAGTATTCATGTCTTTCCTTCAAAAAGACACTGAAACTTTGGGAATGGTTTGGAAAGAGCCAGGAGGGTGAACCTGAGTTTGGGAAGAACTGCCTCAAAGCAGGAGATTAAGACACTCACAGCCAGTCTTAAAGCTCCCAAAGGAAAGCTTAAAAGGTATTTCAGTCAGGGTCTGCAATTACCTCCATGGGGGAGGCTCTGACAGCACAGGCTGTCCTCTTGAGGGGGAAAACTTGGGGGAAAATGGCTGGAGGGGAAGAAGCCCTGTGGCCCAGGTGCTCCTGGCTTACCCAGTGTTGCAGCTGAAGTTCACTTTGGAGCCAAAAGCGAAGCTTTCGGCCAGGACCAGTCTGCCGTTGGCCGGCTCCCCCGGGTAGGTGCACGCCTTGGCTGGGGACAACAGGGCTCCAGTCAGCTCCCAGCTCAGCTTCTTGGCAGGAAAGCCAAAGACTCCCCCAGTTCTGAGCCAGGGGATGGATCAGAGACCTCCAGATCTTCCCTCCAACCCAAAGTTATTCCATGATTCACGATGCTGGCCGGGCCTGCCTCGTGAGCTGCTGCCTCTGGGGTTTGCAGTGACCCGCGACAGCACCTCTTCCCAGCTAAAGGTCAAGTGCTTTGTTAGACCCAAGAGTTCAAAATGCCTGAGCAGAAGGACATGCTTTGAGTCCGCAGTGAAGCACAGCCAGCACCAGAGCTGATTGCAGCTCCTGCCATCACCGCCAGCACCCAGAGGAACAAACCCGGTGCTTTCCATCAGGTCACTCATTGTCACCATCCCAGGGCTCCCTTTGGATCCTGCTCCAACCAAAGGAGCTGACAGCATCAGCAGACAAGAATAAAAGCCACAGAACCACAGAATGGTTTGGGTTGGAAGGGACCTTAAAGCTCATCTTGTCCAACCCGAGGGCAGGGACCCCTCCCGCGGGAGCAGGGACACCAAGCCCACCCAAACCACACTCACCTATGCAGATGTCACTTGGCCCACTCCACATGCCGTTCACTCCACAGATCAGGGTGTTTCCAGTGCGAGCATTTCTCACAAAGCCCGGCCGGCAGACGAATTCCATCCTGTAGCCGTAGGGGAACAGATGAATGCCCTGGAACTGCTCCTTGGGCTCTGCCGACGGGGAGCGCGGCGGGGCAGGGCAGCGACCTGCGGACACGGACCCCATCAGACACGTGCAGGGGGGTTCCAGGCTGGATTCACTCTGGAGGTCCAGGGGAGGACCCTCAGTGGCCCACAGACTCCTCAAAGCCAGAAGCAAAGAGGAGAAGTGCAGCCTGTGGCTGGGGATGGCTGCGGCTGGCAGGGATCGGGAGGAGCTTCACCCCTCCAGTCCCGCTCCTCACACCTCACCCAGCAGATTCGAGGGCTGGACACAAAATACAGATTAAGCATTTCTTCTCTCTATTTAGTATAGATTATTGCACTTTTTCAGCTGAAATAGTTTTGTATCTGCTTCCCACAGAAAGGGAAAAAAGGGCAAAGGAAGATGGATTCTGATCACAGAGATTTACAGCATCCTTGAAAGGCAAAGGCAATGAGGAAAAGAGAAGGATCCAAGTCTTGTAAAGCCCTGGAGAAGGTTTTCCTTCAGGGGACCTTCGTTTATCCTGATGGACTCATTCACTTACTGTGGACAGTCACAATGAGAGCGGCAGTGAGGAGTGACCCAAGGACAGCAGCACAATTCCTCTGCCTCCTCAGCTCCAGGGCTGACATGTTTATTCCTGCCTGGAGATCCCACAGATGTTACCACATTCTTTTCCTGGGCCAACGTCTGTGAAGACAGCAGAAGGGTATTTAGGGGTATTTATACTCAGGGCAAGCACAGCTCATCTGCCCAGGTCTCATTTCTCCACCCCTGAGCACTTCCTACAGTCCCAGGAGGGGAGCAGGAGCAGGAGCAGGAGGTGAATTTCTTTTCTGGAAACTTAGGGGTAAAACACTTTAGTAATAAATCTCTTGGAAGTAAATTCCTAGTCAGATGAAATCCTGCTGGAGTCACCAGTTCAGTCCCCTAACAATGAATTACCCTGAGGGAGAGAGAGGCATCTAAGCAAAAAGTTCCATCAGTTCTGTGCAAACAGTATTACCTGAGTCAAGCAGTAAAGCTGACAAATCAAATCAAATTGCTTTACAAAATGGAATTTAAGGGCAATTTGCACTCACCTGGCACCCCTAGGGATCAGTAAGAGCCCTCTCTGTGTTATCCAGGGACATCATGAGCCCGAACCCTCCCAAAGCTCTGAAAGCTCCACGTGCCTGCTTTCCTCCTGGAAATGAGGGTCCCCCTCACTGCTCCCTGCCCTAAACCCAACACTCCCCATGGCTGTTTCACTCCTCTGCCTTTCTTCCGACCCTTGTCACACCTCCTGGTTTAATCTGGTTTCATTTACTGCCCTTCGTGCCTGCTGGAGTCGCACAGAAGCTCCAACCCAGGTCCCAAGAGCAGCACTCGGAGCTGCAGGGCTGGGAATTGTCTTACCTGGAGCTGTGGAGGCAGCAGATGGAGAGCCCCGGCGTGTCCAGCACTTGCAGGATGAAACAGGGACTGCTCTCCTCCAGCCCCTCGGGCTCCAGCCCCAGCCAAAGGAGGAGTTTGGAAACGCCCACACGCTCAGATATGGCCCCATGGCGAGAAGCTCCAATTCTGCAGAAAGCAGAGCTGGCCCGTTGACCCATAAATCATTAACTCCTCCCGAGCAAGAAGGAAGGAGTTTATTCCACCCACAGAACAAAACTCTACAAAACCGAGTGCAACCCAGGCAGATGTTGAAATTGTTTGGTTTTCATGTGTGGAGGTGCCAAGTCTTTGAGATAATCCTCGCTGAGCTGCTTCACTGGGCAGCACCAGCACAGGGAGCTCGGGCACACTGTGGGGTGTCCTCAGCAGAGCTGCTTCACCCCAGGGCATGCCACCAAGAGTTCATCCCCTCTGACCTCAGAACCCCTTGGCCAGCATGCAAAAAGGGGTTTCTTCAGCCAGCTCCACTTAATCCCATTAAAGCAGCAGCAGCTGGAGCTCAGCAGCACCAGAGGTCCCTGGGAGCATCACTTGGAGCTGAACACTGGAGAGGTCCAGAAGGGTTTGGTTGGAAGGGACCTTAAAGCTCAGTTCCATGGAAACCCTGGAATTCTGAACTCTAGAAGCTCCAATAAAAACATCCTTAAAACTGAGGAGAGAAGGGGAACAGCAGTAGGGTTTGAGATTCGCCCTTTTTGACTCCAATTCCCAAACCCAGGGACAGCTGCCCACCCCTGCAGCCCCTCTTCCTCTAAGCACATCCCAGAGACTTCCCCGAATTCCCCACCACCTCAGGAAACCAGCACCTGGTGGAGAGTTAGAGCAAACAATGGAAAAGAACAGAGGAAATGATCTGCATTTTTTTAAGTCTCTTTATTGTAAATAAACACTGACAGATATTTATGCTCAAGTGCACAGAGCACACAACACACAGCACAAGCTGACAGACACTGCAGCGTTTTAAACCTAAAAAAAAACAATTAGAAGGCAGCAGAGCAGCAAAGTTAACAAGCAGCTGGGCAAGACCCCTGTCACCAAACCCTACAGACAGAGCTGCAGCCTGTGACCAGCACCCAGGAGCAGGGGCACAGCAGGGGTGGCACCGGCAGCGGTCACCCAGAGCCCTTCAGAGGGGCACGGGGTGAGGCCTGGGGACAGCTCCCAGGGCAGGTGGCTGCTGGATGTGCTGGTGAAGGTGCCTCTCCTCCCTCAGCAGCTCCTCAGCCCCTTGGCACCCGGGCCAGGCTCTTCCCTGTCACCCAGCCGAGCTGCCGGGAAGGGGACGCCCGGCAGAGGTGACAGCTCTGAGGTCACAGCCAGTGTACACAGATCAGCCAGCCAGGCTGGGTTTAACTCTTTTGCCCCATTTTCCAGATTTTCCCACCACTGGCAGCAGAGATGGAGCAGTTTCAGCCCAAGTGCTCCTTTTTCTCTGCAGTGACACAGAGGGACAGGTCCCACTGAAGGTGACAGCAGCCACCACCACCTTTGCTGCTGGGCACAGAGGGCCAGAGAGTCAGGGGGTCACAGAAACCCCCAACCGTGGGGAAATGCTCAGGAAGGTGCCAGGCCCACATCCACACCTCCAAACCCACCTCCACCTGCCCAGCCCACGCCACTGATGCCACTGACAGCACGAGCTGCTGCTGAGCCTGCTCCACCAAAAACATCTCAAAAACCCCATTGTGCAACGTTTGTTTATTCTGGGGTGTTTGCCCACACAGTGCCAAGGAAATCAGGTGGTTTCAAGGAAATCCCTGGCACAGGGAACTGCCAGGAGATGCCCGCTGGCAGCACCCCAGCCCTGCACCCCAGCCCTGCACCTCGGAGGGCTCAGCAGGACCCTCAGGGCAATGATCTGCCCCCAAATCTGCTGCTGCTCTGCTCCAGACACGTTTGCTTTAAACCACAAAGCTTTTCAAGGCTAAAATGCAGGAGGAAAAAGCTTTAATCAAAGCACTGAGGCACAAACCCTGCAGAGAAGGACGAAATTCCATCCCACAGCCCAAAAAGGGACCCACTCCATGGGAATAAGGGACCCCCAGCCACTGACCCAAACTGCAAAACACCTGATTTGCAGCAGTGATAAAAAAAAGTCACGACCACCAACACATCAACAGCGACATTCACGAATCCCGGCAGGTAAAAATAGAGATTTTTGTCTCCTTACAATCATTTACTGCTCAGTGATATGAACATAATGAACTCTTCAGCGAGCCACCCCAGCATTTTGTGCGTAAACATCCTACAGTACGTTTTCCACTCCTTTTTTCCACAGAGCAGGAGGGGTTTGGTCGGAGCAGCCGGCCTGACAAGGACGGGGTTGTGCATTCAGAGCATTTTGGAGTGTGACAGCAAGCACTGCCATGGACAGGCTCTAAATCTCTTCCTTCAACATTTAATCTTTTTTTTTTTTTCCTGGTTGATTTCTAAGCATAAAAACATTTAAAAGTCAAAACCAGACAGCTGCGCCCTGGGGGGGAAAGCCAGAGGAGGAAAATTTAAAAAATTCAATTTCTCACCACCAAATTTCACCCCTCTGTGGCACAACTGCTTTAGATCAACACATTCTTCTGCTCCTCTGAAATCCTGAGGGGTTGGGATTAGTGCCTTGGTCCTATCTCAGTTTTATCAAATTACAGCTCTGGGAGTGTTTAAAACAACCAAATTCGAGCTCAAAATGCCCAGGTAAGCCTTGAACTCTGGGGTTGCTGAGCTCCTCCACAGCCAGGGCACAGTTTCCCTGCTGTGGGTATATCCAATGTTAATTCCCACATTTAAAATGAGCAACTTCTGGGGCCCAGAACTGCTCAGAGAAATCCTGGAGTCACCTGGGAACAGCAGGTCCAGAACAGCCTCCTGCTCTGCACCCAAATGTTCCTTTCTTCACCCAACCTGAGGGCCCTGCCCTTATTGCAAGAACAGCTGGAGTGGGGTGAAATGGAGTTTGGCAAAATGCAAGTCAAGACTTGTGGGAGAGAACTGAAAATTTGGGGTTTTAAGGGATTTAAGGAAAGGACCGAAGTCAGACACAGCCACACGGAGCTGCAGCACCTGTGCCCTAAACTCTAAAACAGCTTAAAACTATGAAAGGCAGCATTGGGAACATTCACAGCTTATTCATAGGCAAGTTAAAAGCTTGTTGAGGGTCTAAAATTTGGTGTATTAAAAAGAAAACTGGTAAAAACCTTGTGCTGCCTGCAAACCCTGCCCAGGAGCGCTGCTGGTCCCAGCCACGCTCCCGTTTTCTGGGGTAAGGGATAAAACATCCCCAAAATGCAGGAAAAATGAGCGAGAGGATGAAGTTTAGGTGGGGATGAGAAACTAAAATAGGGTTTGAGGTGGGATTTAAAGCACTGGGAGCTTCCAGAGAAGGACAGGAGGGTTTATTGCCATCTGTCCCTCACAGGAGGCACCCCGGGGGATGGATGTGCTGACCTGGCAAGTGCAGGGTGTTACATCCAAGCAAAAGCCTCCCCAGGGCAAAGGAAGTGGCTCAGATTGGGGGATTCACACCAGCACTCACGGAGGGAAAGTCAAACTCTACCTGGAGCTCCCTGGACGGCTGAACAACAGAAAAAATTGTGTTTGAACTTGGAAATAACTTGGAAATGGTAATGGAGGAATAAAAGCTCGGGGATTTGGCCTGGAAATGCCTCTTCCAAAGAAAAGCTGCCTCAGTGAGTAAGAACATGATTATTTTGTCCTCCCACTGAGGTTAATTTTGGCATCTGGCCAGGAGGAAAGACGTGGGACACCATTTCAACACCCGGGAATGCGTTGGCTCACGAGCGCTAAAAGCAGCTTGGAAAAATCTCCACAATAAATATTCTCCAGCCTCGTGGACAGACATTGGAGAGAAAAGACACAGACAGGCTCTAAAAACACAGTTCAAGGCGAGTACTGGCCGAGGTGGCTCGTGGCTCACTGTGCTCCAGGGATGCTCCCGTCCCAGCTGCCGGGCTCCTCCCGGCCGTGGAATTCCCAGCCGGATCCCAGGTGAAAGCAGGGACCCCTACACAGCTAAAGTGGCCATTCTCTGCAGAGAAAAGAGAAATAGGAGAGGGTAAAGCAGGAGACAGCTCAGCTCGGCACACTGAGAGGTGAGTTCCAGCTCCACGGAATTGCTCCACACGGCAGCAACCACCTGAGGATTTCCTTCATCACTTCCATCCGAGCACACAAAGACCCATTTGGCTCTTTACATCACCCTTCAACCTCCTGCCAAGCCCCCCTGAAGGGTTCTCCCATTGCAGCCTGAGCCCACACAAGCTCAGAGTGCTGGAGAAGCTCAGGAGTCAGGAGGCAGGTTGGTTACTTGGGGTTGCTCCTTTTTATTTACCTTCTCCATGGGAAATCACACTTCCAGAGCCACCTAAGAACCCTCACAGTGACCATCTTGCATATGAACCACAGTAAATACTCAGAGTTTTGATAAAACTCCCTCCTCTGCCTCACTCAGGGCCCAAGAGACAGCAGGAACACACTCAGACAGTGGAAGTGAATGACAGACCCACGATCCAGTGGCCCCTGCAAAATCCCTGTGAGCAGCAACACCACCACACCTTGTCCTGGGCACAGCTGGGACCCTGCCCTGCTCAGCCCCAGCGTGGAGCCATCCCATGTCCTGATCCAGGGATGGAGCAAGCTGGGCTTCAAACACACTTCAGCAGCAGCCAGCACAAGCACGAGCACCAGTAAGCCCAGTAGGAGCCCCTGGATCAGCGGGCTCAGCCCCCACTGAGGCCCCCCAGTCTCAGGTTTTATCCAGCAGAAAATTCCTTCTGCTCCATGAGTTTCTCTTTGCCCAGAGTGGTTTCCATGCAACACGAATCAAGAGAAATCTGACTTACTAACCCCAAAGAGAGCACCCAAAGCTGCTTGCAGTGGTACTCAGAGGCAAGCATTTCCCACTGGAGGCTGCAAAGGAAACAGAGAAGCACAGCAGGGCTCAAAGTGCATCTTAAAGGAGATTGAAATAGGAAAAGCAGCAAAGCAAATGAGGGAAGGAGTGAAGCAGCCCCAAAATTTCGTGTCAGCCCAGGGCAGGTTTGTGTGGCAGCAGGAGGTGATACAAGGCAGGGACATCACTTGGCTGCAGTAAAAAACTGGGACAAAGAGGGTGTTTGTAACTTTTCCAGTCAGGTTTTAGCCCAGAAGCAAAATCCTACCCAGAATTAACCCCCCTGCCAAAACCCTGTGGCACTGGTGGAAACCTGCCTGTGTGGAGCCTGATTCTGAAAGAGACTGGCACCAGAATTCCAGTTGAACGGGGGGGATTTTTCTGTTCTGGGCTGGTTTCACGGGGTTTTTTTGGCTGGGGTTCTTTCCTTAATCCAATCCAGGATGGATGATCTCCATGCAGAAACAGAGACTCTGCTCAAGATCCTGGGCACGGGCTGGATTTCAGAGAGGACCACGGGGGATGGCGGGGAGGGGGAGCAGAGGGAAGGTACCACCTGGACAGGGACTTCCAGCTGTGGCTGCTCAGCCCCTTCTCGAGCTTCCAGGCATGGCAGAGGCCCCAGCAGGTTGAGGGGTTTGCTGCCCAGGCTGTGGTGCCGCGGGCGCTTTACGCTGTCGGCGCTGGCCCGCGGGGTAAAGCTGTTCCTCCTCATCCTCACAGGGCTCTGCCTGCTGGGGAGGGCGTGCTGATCCCACACAGAGGGAATCACCAGGGATGAAAAGGGGGAACCACAGTTTAAAGCCACATCACACAGCTCCAGCATCCCTCCCGGAACGTCCCCGCATCGGGCTGCGCCTTCCCCAGCTCTGCACCGGCTTGGGAAGCAACTTAATCCACCTTGGAGACAACTGGGAAGTGCTTTTTCAGCAGTTTTACTTCCCTTTGGGATCCTTGTTTTGCTTAGGTGGCTCTGTTTGGGTTTGGTTTGGGGTTTTCTATTTTGTTTCCTATTTTTTTTTTTCCCTCTGCACGATCCATTTAGGGGGGGAAAAAAACAAACAAATAGAAAACTCTCCCTTCTTCCTCTTTCTGCCCCAAAGCAGTCGTGTTACCCCAGCAAAGCAAAGAACAGAAACAGCCTCCAAGTGGGCAGCAATGATTTCCATGCAGGGATCACAGAGAAGTTGGAAAAGCGATAAATCCCAGGGCTGTTTGGGTTGGAAGGACCTTTAAACATCACCCAATCCAACCCCATGCTGGAAACCACGAGAATCCACACAAATCACACCCAATATCCTCAGTCTGGCATTTGACAGCTCCACAAACCCTCCAGCCACAGCTGCAGGCTCCCAGTTTCCCCAGTCCCTCGGCACAAAAGAATAACCAGATCCCAGCCCAAGAGCTCTTCATAAAATACAACAAAAAGCCTAAATGTACCAAAAACACCTAAAACCAGGTGCACTCAGACTTCCTGTGAGCCAGCAGAGCAGAGCTGGTTTGTGCTCTCTAATTGGGGGCGTTAATTAGAGGCAATCACTGAGGCTTTCCCTGGCAGTCCCTTTGCAAAACAGGGTTTGCAAAAGCAAGGACCTCAAATCTCAGCAACTTGCCCGGGTTTAGCACGGGGTTACAAGGTGGATGGTCAACAGCTATTTAAATAATGGCAGAGAGAGGATTCCAGAAAGAGAAAACTCATCGAGACAAGGAGAAAAATCCACCTTAACCCTTTTGCCAGGTCCTTTTGGAATGATCAGTAAGCATCGACAACAAGCACTGCACTGAAAACAGAGAACGAGACCTGGAGTTTAAAATCTACGTCCGAAACTTGCCTGCTCTGCTTCCTACAACAGCTCTGAGAAACATTCACCCCCCCTGGCCTGGGAAGCACTGATTCAGCCTACAATTAATTCTGCTTTTGGGGGTTATTTCTGAAGAGAATCCTTCTGCTCACTGAAAGCCACCAGCAGTTCTCGGTGTTTAACAGGGTTTGTGACTTATTTTGGAGAAGGGACAGAGCCAGAGGTGTAGCAGCAAAACTTACTGAGTTCAGGGAGGGTTTGTCCCGGTGGGTGTTCACTGCTTCCACATTCAGGGTAATTGTCTCCACTTTACAGCCTTCAGCAAAGAGAAAGGGAATTTTATTTAAGCAATTTATTTAAAAAACAGCACAGAAAGTGAACAGGAATACATTTATGATTTTACTTATAAAATACAACACAGCTCATAAACGCACAGTTCACCCCACAAACAGAATTTCTCACTTCACTTTGTGGCTTTAAGCGTGAGAGCACAGCCCTGGGTTATTTGGGCTGCACAGGAAAGCCACTTTTAGCTGCCTGCAGCCCAAGCTTGGAGGCACAGCCTTCCTCACTCACAGGGAAAATCCAATTGTTTACAGGAGAGGCCAGGGCAGAACACCCTGCACCTCCACATCTGCTCCCCCAACACCCCCAACCCTCCAGAACCCTTTTCTATGTTAACCTTTTACACGTTAGCCAGGAAATAACCTGTTTATGTGTCACCAGAAGCTCTTACAGCATGGCCAGGTGCTGCCACACGTGGACACAAACCTGCCCATCACATCCCACACACAAACCGGGCCAGAAATTAAAATTAAGAATTAAAAGAAAGCAGCCATTTACCATAAGCAACAGGTGTGAGCTTGAGAATGGTGTGGAGGGGGCAGCGCAGGTAGGGCAGCTCATCTGGGACAGAGAAAGGTGTTATGGGGTCACCTGTGATGCCACAGCCCCCCTGTCCCTCCCCAGCCCCACAGCAGCAGGGATGTCCCTGCCCATCACAGAGGGGTTGGACTAAACCCTCTGAAGGGTCCCTTCAACCCAAAGCATTCTAGGATTGCACAGAAATTGTTCTGGGGACGAGAGCCTGTGGATGGCACCCAGCCATTCAGCCAGGGCAGCAGTGAGGCGCAGAAAATCAAAATACAGGAGCTGGAAGGGAGAGTGGAGCCCACTGATTGCAGCCAGCCTGGAGGGCAGCTGGCTCAGGGCTCCCCAGCACTTGGCAGGGCTGGGTTAAGGGTTGGACTCAACCCTCTAAAAGGGCTTTTCCAACTCAAACAATTCCATAATTCCTGCCAGAGGAAACCTCTCCAGTGGCACACGGCTGGGAAAGCACCGCAGCAACAGCTGCCATGGGCCCACGGGAGATTCATTCAGAACTGCATTAAAAAGTTCACAAAGTTTGTTAGAAGTTTATGAACTTCACTGAAAGTTTTATTAAGCTCTAGTGCCACTCACTGGAGCTTGCAGCAGACTGGAGCCTTCCAGTCTGTGCAAGAAATCAGCATTTCCCTGGGACAGAGCACTCCTGCCAGCCCTTCTGGGCCACTGAGGCTCTTTAATTCATCAGAAAACCTTTTCTTTACATTAAAAAACAGTCCCCTACACACTCTGCAAGTGCTGCTGCTGCTGAAAACAGATCCAGAAACAGCATTGGAGCAGAAAAGCAGCAGCACATTTGTGTTTGACCCTCAGGGAGCTCCTTGCGCTGCTGCAGCGCAATGGTTAAAGCGTTGCTGAAACGTTTCCTTCCCTCCTTTTTTAAGCAGCTCCTCCCTTGTTAAAAAAAAACCCCAAGCAGTCATTACAAGCCTCCCTCCCAAAAACCCTGTGAGGGGAAGGAGGGAGAGGAGCCAGCCCCAGCACCATCCCTGTATTTTTGTACCTGCACTCTTGTCAAGAAAATAAGCCAGGAGGCACCTCATAACTGCCTGGTGGGAGATAACAAGGACGTTGCCTTGCCTTTCCAGCTCCATAATTACCGGCTCCAGGCGCTGGACTAAGTCCTGGTAGGACTGGAAAACCAAACAGGAACTTGTCAAGGGGTTGTGTAAACACGGGGTTAAAGCAGAGGTGGCAATTAGCAGCGTCACATCCAGGGAAATATCAGTTAAAGTAGCAAAATGAGGAGGCTATGGCTGATGTGGTAAAAACAGTAAAACACCCAAAAATAAAACCCACAGCAGAAGGTGAAATGCAGTGTCAGAACCCTCAGACCGTGGGAGGGATGGGATTACTGGTAACTCAATGAGTAGAGTCAGAAAAAAACCCAAATAAAATAGTAAATGATTCATTTAAACAGGTTGTGAAGTAAACCCAGAAATGACTCCAAGCCACACCCACGGTAATTTCATTTCCCAGATGGTTTCTCAATGACAATTCAGGCCTGGGGTGCAGAACCCCCTCGGTGTCTGAGGGCAGCATCCAGCAAGTGGCCAAATTAATGGACTGAAAAGCATATCTGCACACCACAGCGAGGGAAATCAATAAGCATTTCCCCCAAAAGGGAATTGGGGATCCTAATGTTTTCAGTTTCTCATACAAATGGCAGAAAAAGTTAAACTGAGTCAAGTCTCTCAATCCCACACGTAAATGTTTGTTTCACTGCACTCCGTATTATTGTATTTTCTTTAGGGTCCTCACCTCCCCTCCAGGATAACGATAAAGGTACTTCTCCTGATCCCTCATGGCAAACTCATCTGGGTACTTGGCTTCGATTTCTGCGTAGGTCATTTCTTCACAGACCCCCTGAGGGAAGGAAAACTGGTTACCACAAACCTTATTTCATCAGAGGGCCAACACCACAACAGGGAGGGAAGGAAAAGCAAGAAGCTGAGACCAGGGATCCCTTTATGGCATGGAAATTTTAGGTGTCGCATCTGACCCAGCCCTGCCCCCAGTGTGGGTACCAGGGTGGTTTGAAGAGGCTGGGCTTTGGTTTTGTCTCAAAACCTGTGTTTGCCAGGGATGAAAAATGAGCCCTCACTTCCCCAGCAACCACCCTGCAATTTCCTGAGAGAATCAGAGTGGGAGCAGCAACCTTTGCCCAGCCAGGAGGGTGTGACAGATGTCTGGGATGTTCAGTGTTATCCTCCTCCTCCACACCAGCTGGACTGTCCCCAGCAAGGTCTGGCAGCTCTGAATACCCTCAGCCCTGTACCAAACCACCCCAAACCTCATCATGACGGCTGACGTCCGTGATACAAGAACATGGCTATAAACCAACAGAAAACAGCCAATTTTATGGTGATTAACTTGGCTTTAAACACTATTCCCACCTAGAAAAGCCGAGGGTTTTAAGCAGCCTTTCACTCACAGCATCGATCTCGTTGAGGATCTTCCACTGCTCGTACAGCACCCCCAGGGACTCGGCCGTCTGGATCGTCCTCTTCAGCTGGCTCGTCCACACCTTCAGATCCACGATCTCCTGCTCCTCGATGAACTTCTTCAGTGCTTGGGAAAACTGGGGAGAAAAGCTCCGGGGAGGTTAGGAGGGGGCAGGGGGAGCCGCAGCTGCTCAGAGCATCGTTCGGGGCCGTGGTGGTCGCGGCAGGATCCGGCTGCGGGGGGGACGCGGAGCCCGGCGCTGCCCCGGCTCACACGGCACAGACCCAGCCCCGGGGGCTGCCGGGCACGTACCTGCTTCCCTCGGGCTGACAGACCAGAGTCCCCACCAATCTTGCCAACAAGGTTATATTCACTCTCACCGTGTCGGCAGAGGTAGATGGTGCGTGGCTGGACATGAATGTTCATTAGGTAATAGACGATTTTACTCTGGATGTAATCCTGGACTCTGTTGACCAGGAACCGCTGGCCCACATTGATCACTTTAATGAAGGAAAGATCTCTGGAGTCAACATAAAATAAGAACACCCACACGACTGGTTTTAAAAACGAGGCACGAGCACCTGCGGGTGTCACCCAGCTATTCCTCTGCCCCTGGCTGCTCCAGCAGGCAGGACGGGCTCTGAACTGCTGTGCTTAAAAATCCTTCCCTGGGAGCATGGGCAGGCCCTGGCACAGGGTGCCCAGAGAAGCTGTGGCTGCCCCTGGATCCCTGGAAGTGCCCAAGGCTGGGTTGGAAGGGGCTTGGAGCAGCCTGGGACAGTAGCAGGTGTCCCTGCCCACGGCTTTTAGAGATGGGCTTTTAGATCCCTTCCAACCCAAGCTATTCTGTGCTCACACTGCAGCACACAGAGAAAAATCCCTTCAAATCAAATCACTTGGGACCTGTGATTCACCTTCACACAGTCACACCTGCGGAGAGCAGAGGTGCTGGAGCATCCTGAGCCCCAGACAGCAAAGCAGCTCCAGTGCCCCAGGACAAAGTGTACCTCGGGGATTTGCTTACTTGTCATTAGCATCGGGGTCCAGAGGCTGGTAGGTGACCTTGTAGCACTCGATCCTCTTCAGGAAGTCGTCCATCACGTTCTCCCGGTGCCTCTCTGGATAGTCGGGGCTGGAAACTTTCACCTCCTGCCCAACAGACAGCGGCGCTTTGTGAGAGTTAAGCAAACTCAAGTGGGAACAAAAGCAGCGATGAATAACATTATTCCCCCCTTCTGAAACAAATCCACATTGTTTAACACTGCCTTCAGGAAAAACCTGCTCCTGGAGAGGACACAAAGGGCGCGACTCTTAAGGCACTGAAGTGCTTGGCCCTGACAGACACAGCTGGCTCCAAGCTCTGCCCTCCCTCCCTCGCCAGGACAGCGCTTCGAGGTCACACATTCCCCGGCTCCATTTGATTTCCACATTCTCACATAACGGCATCTCTGGCTTTTAATAAACCTGCAAATCCCAGCTGCTTATTCCCCAGGTGAAACGTGAGAGGGAGGCGTTTGCAGAGATCCCCGAGAGCTCCCGGAGCCTGTGACCTTGCACCAAGCGCCCGAGTTCCCACGGCAGCCAAGCCTGGGAAGAGCAGCACGCACCAGGATATTGGCAGCAATGACCTCTGGATCATCACAGACAGACTCCACGAAAAACACCTACGGAGAAGGCAGGGAAGCACATTTCAGAGTCAAAACTCGAGAGCTCCTGCCCCAGGGAGCTGCAATGCCCTTGGCACAGCGACTACAAATTAAACACACAACTAAGCACTACCTTGAAAGCATTTTCCTTAGCAAAATTTAAGATCAGGTCCCGTCGCTCCCGAGTCGTGTTGGTCGCGTCAAACACCTGGCAGAAGATGAGGAAGGAGCACAGAGCAAGTTTGGCTTAAGACTTTTAAACCAGCCCCAAATCAGGTCCCCAAACACCCCGGGCAGCTTTGAACTGCCCCTGTGTAGAATTGTTTTTAGTGCAGAGGATCTTACAGCTATTTGCCCGCACTCCTCCAAGAGATAAGACTTCACATCTTCCAGAGCCACCAAGGCGCAGCGTCTGCAGGACAGAAATAGGGATGCTCACAGCTGACGGAAAGCATTCCCACAGCAAAGCTCCTGAGCCAGCAGGGAGGGATTCAAACACCTCCCTCCCACCCCTGCACCTTCCTAAGAGCCTCAGAGATCTTAGGGCACCTCTATCTCTAACCTGCTCTGTGACCTGACACTCGCAGCCCCCGAGCTTTGCGCCAGCCCCAAACTCCCACGCCCATCCCTGGCAGGATCCCTGCACAGGCTGTGCTCTTCCCTCCTGCTGCCACAGGCACTCAGAGCGACTCTGTGCTCCTCAGACATGCAGCCTGCCAAGACCCGAGTGCCCCCAGCCCACCCCGGACCGACTCAGCCCCTGACAGGGACTCACTTGCGGATTTCCATGGCCTCTTTGTTGTCGTGCCTGAAGAAGTCGTAGGACTTGTAGGACTTCACCGCCTCGCGCCGATACACCCCTAAATTAAACACTTTGCACACGAGAGAGGGGGGCGTGAGGCCACGGCCCTGACAGGTGTCACAGCACAGGGCAGGGATGTCCCCACACACACCCCCCCACCTTTGGTGGGCACACCGATCCAGTTGAGATAGCGGGTGAGCTTTTTGGACATGTAGGTCTTGCCCCGCGCGGGCAGCCCGATCATCACGATCAGCGTCGGGGAGTTGGTCATGTAGGAAGCCCATGCTGCAAAAAAAGAAATACAAACACCCCAAAACAGCATCAGCGGCACTGCAGAGCAGAAAGCGAGACCCAGGCCAGCGTCACCGCATCTCCCGGTGGATAAAGCACCTCCGTGCATCCCACAACGGGCTCGCGTTGAGTCCGTGCCGTTAATGAGCTGCTGTGACCACTCTGTGGTCTCCCAGGCGTTGCTAACGAGGCGGACGGGCAGCACCGCTGCTTAATGGGGCTTTTAGCGTTAGAAGCATTTACCGCCCGGGCAGGAGCCGTCAAGGGCGAACGAAAGATGTTTTTAACAAAACGATCACGTTCTCTCAGCAAACAGCCGGAGAAAGCTCCGAAAACGCCCGCGGAGAGGCAGATTTGGGGGGAAAAGCACGGGATGGGGATGGATGCAGCAGCCGGGAGGTTGGAGGCGGGCGGGACAGCGTAACCCCAGGGAGGGAACAGCCAGGGCAGGCAGCAGGACCGGCATCCCCGCCCGGAGCGCGTCCCGCGCGGGATGGACGCGGCTCCGGGGCAAACGCGCGCTTCTCCCCGCGCCGCCCGATCCCCCCGCCGCTACCGACTTCATTTAAGGACACGAAACGCGCATCCTGCCCCGCATCATCCACCCCCCCGGGGCCGCCGTTACTCACAGCACTGCTTCTCGCCGGCCCTGCCCCGCGGGGCCCCGGCGCAGCCCCGCGGCGCCGCCGACATGGCTGCGCGCCGCCGCTCCGCGCCTCGCCGCATGCAAATCGCATGCAAATCGCATGCAAATGCAGGGGGGAGGTCGCAGCCGGCGGAGCGGGGACGGACACCGGGCCCCGGGCCCCGCACGCGCGGGAAAAGGGGCGGGCGGGGCGGGAGGGCGGGCGCGCGGCAGGCGCGCGGGGGCGCGCGCTACATGCAAATGAACCGGGCGGCGGTGGGCGGGGCGAGAGGGGGACCGGGGATGAGAGGGGAGCGGAGCTCGCGCCTCCATGCAAATTCAGGCGGGCTATGCAAATGAGATGGGCGGGGCTCGACGGGGAAGGGAGGGGACCGGAGCCCGCCCCGGCAGCTCGCGTTATGCAAACGACTGGCAGGGGGTGTCCGGTCGTACGCAAATTAGACGGGCGGTATCCCCTTCTTTATGCAAATCAGACGCCCGGCGTGCTGTACGAACGGCGCGGGCGCGGGGGCCCGGCTCTATGCAAATGAGGCCATGCAAATGAACCGGCGCCGCGCGCGCTCCGCCCCCCGGAGCCCCGGGCCGCGCTCTGATTGGCCGCGCGCCGCGGTGACGCCGCGTGCTCTCGCGAGAGCGGGGCGGGCGCGGGCCGGAAGCGGAAGCGGCGGCGGGCGGCGCGGCGGCGGCCCCGAGGATGCTGCGGCTGCGCTGCAAGGCCCGGAGCGGCTCGCACGCGCTGCCGGGGCTGTCGCCGCACTCCCGCCTCCGCGACATGCAGGCCGCGCTCGCCGCGCTCACCGGCGTGCCCGCGCCCGCCCAGCGCCTCCTGCACGGCTTCCCGCCGCGCAGCCTCGACCTCAGCGACGGCGAGCGGCGGCTCGGCGAGCTCGGCATCCACTCGGGTGAGGGCCCGGCGCGGGGAGGGGGAGGGCGGGGGGCGGCGCTTTGCGGGCTCTGCTGCCCCGCCGGCTGCTGTTACGTTAATTAAAGAGGCCGTGGCACACACGCCCCTCGTCAGCCGGCGGTCGGGCCGGTTTCTGGTCCCGGGGGAGGCGTCACCGCCCGGCTCGGCGGCGCTTCCTGCTCGCTGCGAGTGCCGGTGGTGCTTTGGCCGCGTCCCGGGGCTCCGGAGGCAGAAGCGAGCGGGGCTGGAGGGGACAGGGACGGCGCCGCGCCAGGTGAGTCCCGCGGGGCCGTTGTGGTGCCAGCGGCTGTTGGCTGGGGCTGTGTCCCAGCAGGATACCGAGATGGGGGAAACGGGAGGAGCTGTCCGAGGCCGGGTTGGACGGGGCTTGGAACACCCTGGGGTACTGGAAGGTGTCCCTACGCGTGGCAGGGGTGGGACTGGGTGATGTTTAAGACCCCGAGCCATTCCATGATTCCATGATTGTCCTCTGTGATCCTCAGCAGTGACAGCACAGCCGTGTTGTTGTGTTGTAGGAGCAGCAGCAGCTTTTAAGTACCCGCTTTATGTCCCTCTCACCTCTCCCTCCTCTTTTCTGGCAGGCGACACTCTCATAGTCGAAGAGGACACATCCAAACCCGAGCCCGACTCGCCTGTGGTCACCAAAAAAACAATGTCCCACCCTGTCAGGGAAGCTGTGCCTGTGCTGGCCAGGAGGGTTGTGCCAGCAGACAATTCCTGCCTGTTCACCAGCGTGTCCTACGTGGTGGAGGGCGGCGTGTACGACCCCGGCTGCGCCCCCGAGATGCGCAGCCTCATCGCCCAGATCGTGGCCAGCGACCCCGAGTCCTACTGCGAGGCCGTCCTGGGCAAAACCAACAGGGAATACTGTGACTGGATCAGGAGGGAGGAGACCTGGGGAGGAGCCATCGAAGTGTCCATCCTGTCCAAGTTCTACCAGTGCGAGATCTGCGTGGTGGACACGCAGACCGTGCGCATCGACCGCTTCGGGGAGGACGCCGGCTACGCCAAGCGCGTGCTGCTCATCTACGACGGCATCCACTACGACCCCCTGGAGCGCCACGTCCCCGCCTCGGACATTCCCCCCCAGACCATCTTCTCCACCAGCGATGACGTGGTGCTGGCGCAAGCCCTGGAGCTGGCGGACGAGGCCAGGAGGAAGAGGCAGTTCACGGATGTGAATCACTTCACCCTGCGCTGCATGGTGTGCCAGAAGGGACTCACGGGGCAGCTGGAGGCCAGGGAGCACGCCAAGGAGACTGGACACACCAACTTCGGGGAGGTGTGAGCTCAGCATGAGGAGGGTGCCATCGACTACCTCACCGCTCCGGAATCAAATTCTGGAGTCCCAGATAAGCTGTTTGTAATCATAAAATTCCGTTCACAGAGCTTGAAAAGCGAATTAACTTAATGGTGGCCAACGCACAGGTTTGGGAATAGGGGACTGGGAGCAGGGATGCTAAGGGATGGCACTTGAGCTGGTGGTGGACAGTGGCAGCCACACCTTGAGTTCATAACCTGCTCTGTGTGTGTGTGTGTGTGTGTGTGTGTGTGTGTGTGATCTGAGCAGACAGACACAACCAGGCTTGTCCAACCCACCTCTGAGGTGCTGAATGAATGTCTCTGGACGATTTCAGGGTAATTCAGGGGATGCAAGGCTTTGGGACACACACACATCAGCACCACTTACACTGGGAATTAGGCTCTGCACACAGGAGCAGCTCTCAGAGGGGAAACTGCTCGTGTGGTGCATGATTTGTAATGGAAAGATCAAGTACAATAGCAAAATACAATTTGTAGTGGAAAGAGGATCTCTGAGCTGCCCTGTACCATCAGGAATAGACTGTGTAGTTTGTGTGGAGACAACTTTAGGGAGAGAAATGGCCTCTAAGCTTTAAGGTAGCCTTTAAATTAATGAGTAGATGGATAAGTGTTGAATAAAACTTATTAATCCTCCGTAGGTAGTTTTTAGTTGCTTGAAAAATAACTCTCAACCCCCTGGTGTTTACACTGCATCAGAGCATAGGCATGTTTCCTGGAGTACTTGGGATTCTTCTTCATAAGAGCATTGGAAATTCCTGCAAGAGGGAAGTGAGTAGTTAGGGAAGTGACTTAATTTGCATCTGTTAAATACATTGAATACTTTACTTGAGTAGAGCCAATTACGGCCATGGTGTCACTAAGCTGTTCCAGTTTCCAAATACTGTAAATGAGCACTTTAAGGTTGAGTTCTCACTCTTTGCTGGTAAAAAGTTTTGCCCTCTGAAGGCCAGAGCCAGAAGGGAGGCTTGAAATTTCATCTGCTTTCTGCCTTAATGTGTTTGATTTGTCACCGGTGACTGTGGAGTAGCGAGACTTTCATTGTGATAATGAAGGGTGCAGCTGAATATTCAGAACAAAATAAGCTGGGTGAAGTGCCCCACTCCTTGGACTGTTCAGAATCAGGGAAGATGAAATTGGTTTAATGGGATATCTTACAGTGGGGCTGTGAAGCTTAACAGCAAGTGCTTTCGAGGGCTTTTAAAAGGTGCTGTAAAGGTGCATATTACTGAAGGGGATTTATGGGGTGGTTTTTTTTTCTTTGAAATGCCTGCAACACATCCTTGTTTCTTGAATTTTAAAATATCCTTTGCCTGCCATTCTTGTGTTACTGTTTTGAGTGACCTTCCTTGCACTTTTAGAAGGGGGAGCAAGAACGAGCATCTTCAGACTGAGGCAGAAATAAACCCCCTTTCCACGTGGAACCTAAAATCCAGTTTGAAAGGCCTCTGTTCCCTAAGGCACCTGATCAAACCGGTGCAGCAACACCACCTTTTCTGCAAAAATCACATTTCAGGTTCTCAGCGGAGGCTCCCACTTGGATCTTGAAATGCAGAAGGGTTTTACTGAAGAAGGAACATAATTACATAAGTGCTTTGCTGAATTAAGGCATGAATAATTAAACAGAAAGCCTAGAATCGCCAAGAGCACTATGGACCAGGTTTGTTTTTAATTCAGTATTAAAATACACATGAGCACTGTTGGGAGTTTCCTACAGAAAGCCATTTAGCTTCCAGTGTTAAACCCCGCTCTGCTTTTAGCCTCTCATTAGGAAAAGAAGATAAAAACCCCCAAAACCCAGCATTAAACCCAGCCCTGTAGAAGCTGACGCTTAAAAACCTCCAGAAATACCTGACAGTTCAAAGGAACTTGAAGATTACACTGTGTTATAACTACTTGAGCTGAAGTACTGGCTAGGAATGAGACCAAGAGACTGTCGAGTCCCAGGTGTGCTCTCGGCTTTCCCAGGGAAGCAGGGACGTGCCTGGGACAAGGAGCTGATCCTCACCCTTTGCCATCTGTCACATGGACACAATACCTACCTCAGAGAGGTGCACAAGGTGTCTTTGAAACACAAGTGGAAAATCCATATTTATTGTCTGCCTTGACTTTGGGGAGCAACCCTTAGATTTTAGCTTTGTGTCCTGGATGGATTTCTCAAAGTGTGTAAAACCTTTTTTTTTTTTTTTTTTTTTGGTTATTTCTTTTTTTGTATTTTAAAAAAAAAAAAAAAAAAAAAAGAGCTTTATTTAATCCAGAGTGTTGAGCTTTGCTGGATCATGTTTGCATTGGGAATCTGCTAACAGAGAATCAGTTCCGTTGGAGGGAGGCGCGTCACTATCACTGCTTGGATGTTTTCTTCTGTTGCCTAGAAAATAAAATCTCTTTGGTTAAAAAAAAAAAAAAAGTTACCTGTAATTTGTGGTTGTAAAAGAACAAGTCATCTTTGGCACTGACTGTGAGAAAAACTTCTCCTTGTTCTCCTAAACTTTCCCAAACAAAAAGTATCTACATTGTTTAAAATGTAAAGTCTGGATAGATTTAAATTACAGCTCCTTTTCTTTTTACAAATTATTCTTAGGGGGTTTTTTAGTACTTTTTAACCAGGATTTTCCTGCCCTTAATGACACAGTCAGGGAATTATCACAAAAATGACATCCTTTAGTGGTGGGATGAATTCTGAATATCAGAATGGGACAAGATGAGCTTCAAGGTCCTTTCCAACCCAAACCATTCTGGGATTCTACGAAATATGATACCTGAGATATCAGGACTGTAAAGAGAGTTTTACATCCCTGCAGAATCTATTATGCATTGAAATATATAAATCATTAAACAGACTTTATGAATATTTGGGTCCAGTATTACAAAGATCTACTCCGTGGATGCAATAGACTGAAAGACCAGTCTGGGGAGAAAATCAGTAGTAACTGGAATTTCTGAAGGACAAACCTAATTCCTAAGTTCTGGGTGAATCCTATCAAAAGAGCAGTTTCTGGGGAGAGCACTGAGGAAAGGAACATCTTGTTCCACGGTACATCTAAAATCAGCACCTTTCCCTGAGCACAGTCCCAGCAGGGGCCACTTGTGACAGGTTGGGGACAGTCCCCTGTAGCCATCCTGCTCTCCTGGAGACTTAGAGAACATCCCAGCACTGGAACTGGGATCTGTTCTGGGGCAACCAACTCCCTGTGAAACTGAAACCTCTCTGACCCCGCAGTGCTGCCTCTTTGCCCTTCTCCACGTGGGAGGGGACAGGGCTGAGTGAAGAGAGAGCAGAAGTTCTGTGCTGCTGTGCTCCGTGCTGGGGGAGCTTCTGAGAAATCAGACCGACACACGAGTGCTGAATCATCTGTGTTTGGCTGATTTCGCTGCAGAACCCGCCCATGGGCCAGCCCTGGGAACCTCTCCCTGGCAAGGAAACTCTCCAGAAGAGGAACTAAAAGTAGTCAGCTTGCTGTTTTGAAAATTGCTGCTGCCACACAATTAAATGTCTGCCTGCATTTTACATCAAACTGCATCTAGCTCTAAGACTGCCGTCAGGCTTGCTCTGAAAAAAAATCCTTCAAGCTGGGTGAAATCACTCCTGCTGTTTCACCTGTCTGAGCACCAGATGTTTCCTGGAGCAGGAATACAACAGAGGAGCTAACAAAATCAGGTTGTCCAGGATTGCAGTGCCCTTGTCTTTTATTTTTAATTAAAGTCTTGAGGAAAGTGTTGGGGAGAAGAGCTTGAGAGCTGCCTTCTCATCTCTGGTGTTAATGGTAACCAAGCTATGGAAACACCTCACGTCCCTTCTCTGGCTCTTTTCTGTAAAGCAGAGATAACAAACAGAGCTCCTTGGCCATAGGAAGGTTTAATGACTGCTGTGCAACAGGAGGCATTAACTACGTGGTGCTTTCCATAACTGATTTGTCAGCACCCAGGCTGTACCTGCAATTTGGGCGAAGGAAAGTGCCCAAGAGTTCCACAGAGTCAAATAAACATCCTTACCTTGACAGGAATCTTATCAGTGACGCCATGTGGATGCTTCTCCTTCAGGGCCAGGCCTGAGTCACTTGTGCCCTCGTATTTAGGAACAGGGTGAGGCACAGCAGGGCTGTGAACCTGCCAAAGTCCTTCCAGGGCACTGGGAAGTTCTCTCTGCATCATTTGACTCCTCACATACCCTTCGTGCCATCTGTGTGAAATCACACCTTGTTTTGGGTTGGATCTATTTGTATTTGTTAGAGGGAGAGGAATGTGGAGAAAGAACAGGTTCTTTCTGGGCTTCTGATTCGGAGCAGCTCAAGATTTCTCCTGATGGATCATGACACCTTCCTGACCCACACAGTGCTGCAGGCAGCCAGCTCTGCCTGTTCTACTGCCCGGATTGGAGTCCTGGTGTTGTCAGGACATCCCTGCCCTGTGCTGGTGCTCACTCACACCCTGCTGGCACTGCAATAACAAAATAACCCCAGCTTTGGTTTCCTCCCTCTCTCAGAGCAGCCTCAGCACCGGGCACAACTCGACAAAACCCGCATGGCTCTAAAGCTTCCATTTAAAATTAAAATTAATTCAGAATCAAACCCACTCCATTAATTAATTTCACATTTAAACTCTGTTTAAACTGCTGCACCATCCAGCACAACTCCCGAAGCACTGGCACCAATCCTGCCCTCAATCCCTGGCTGTCAGCGCTCCGGCTGCTCCCGACGTGCTGCATCCCCATCCCTCAGCTGCTGCAGGCCAGCGTGGGAGAGCAGGAAGGGCTGGGGCTGGCTGGGGCTGGCAGCAGCCTCTGGTTCGTTGATTTGCTCCCCAGCACGTTCCCTTCTGGAACAGCACTCGGCTGGGCTCGGCACCGCCGGTGGGAGCCTCGACGCTTCCCGGCTCATCTGCTTTCCCTCCATCTTCCTGTGGCTTTCATTAGCTCCACTTCCCTGTTCTGTGGAGCAGGGAACATGTGTGGCAACACAGACTTTTGCTACAAATACAAATCTAAAAAAAATAAAAATCATTGTAGCATAGAAATGTGAATGAATCCCGCAGCTGTGTCAGCCCTGGAAATTCCCTGCAGGGTGTTTGTAGATGTTCAGTGAGCAGCACCTTGTCAAGCAGGTACAAGTCCGTGCTGTGTGTGGGGAATGGCCAAAGTGTTGTTTATCAGCTGGAAAAGCTCTGATTTTAGTAACAGAGCCCGAAGTCAGTCATAAGGAGGCATGGCTGCTGCCTCCCTGCCCTGCAGCACCACCCAGGCTGGGGCTCGGTGTCACCCTGCGCAGGGTGGGCGAATCTGGGCCCCTCTTTGGAAGAGGCAGCAGAGGTGGTACCCTGGGGCTCAGAGTGGGAGATGCTGCTGAAGGAAATGCCTGGCAGAGTTTCTGAGAAGGTGTCATCAGGGTGAAGATGAGTGTGGTGGGCATCTTGGGGGGCTTTAGCTTTCACCAGAGCTCCAGGAACTGACCTCAAGCTGCCTGGGGAAGGAGTCCCCAGCACTGGAAGGAGCTTGCAGAGGGTTTTGGTGCCAGCAGGGAATGGTGCCAACTGGGGCAAAAGCAGCTGCAGGTCGGGACAGGCAGAAGGAGCCTCGGAGCTGCGCAGACCTGGGCACCCCATCCTGCAGCACGTAAATAGATCTGTGCTGAAGCTTCCCTTCCAAAACACTTTCTGCCTGTCTTCACAACCTCCTTCCTTTGCAGGCAGCAAACTTTTGGCCTCTGGGAAGCTGTGGTGAAATGCAAGTCCCTACCTGTCCTAGCCCAGGCTGTGTTTTCAGAGCCGAGGAGGAGCCAGCTCCTACCCCGAGCCGCGGGATCCCTGCACAAACCACCTGAGAGAAGAAACCTGTTGTGGGTGACGCGTTCCTGGGCGCAAACGCCCAGCCGGGGACGTAATTATTGTGTGCAAGGCTCGGGTCAGGGCTCGGCTCGGCTGCTCCGGTGTCAGCGAGCAGCTATGCGGCAGAACAGGATGTCGGATTAAGGAGTCTCCGGCGAAACCCGTGCCGAGGACAGCAGAGGACAGCAGGGAAGTGAGGGAGCTGGGTGGTACCGAGCAGAGCTGGCCGCAGCTCCCGGGCACTGCCAGCTCACACCCAGCGCTGGCAGCGCAGCAGCCACGACCCAGCGCTCTGGGGCATGGCACGGACGGGTTTTAGGGGCTCAGCCACGCCGTGACCCCAGCCTGGAGCAGGAGGAAAGGTGCCTTGCAGGGCTGCAGGATGAATTTCGCTCGCCCTGGCTGCAGGTGAGGGGCCAGGGATCGCCTGTCAGGACGTACCTGCGAGCAGCCACGGGCCCGGCACAGCCTTATCTGCAGCGGGAGCAGAGTTAATGTGTAACCTGGCTGTGTTTGCTTAGCCCAGAAAAGCAAAGAAGTCCTGGGACAGGCACGGCTGGGACAAGGAATTGGGCAGCACGGAACGACGGACGGCCTGGTAAAAACAACGAAACGGATTAATAATCACTTGTGTTCCTGCTTGTCCTTTGCTTTCTGTGCTTTTCGTGCTGGACGGGCTGCGGGTGAAGGGCTGGGGGGCTCTGGGTACCTGCAGGGCTCTGCTTTGGAGGGGTGAAATGCAGTGGGGGGTTCACCAGCGAAGCTGGACGAGGTGATTTGAAGGTGGTGGTGGAGGAAAGCTGGGGAAAGCTGTGCCCAGGACAGCAAACAGCTCAGGCAGCTGCTGGGGCGCTTCATTCTTGTCCAGAGAGGAGGAAATGCGGATCTGCCACCGTCCCCTTTGCCCCTGAGGTGCGATCCATCCCCTGGGCTGCTCAGGAGCAGGTGCCTGCAAAGGGCGATTTGCTTCGGGTTGTGTTTGGGGTGGCCGGACAAAGCCAGGGGCAGCAGGGGTCCGGCTGCTCTGCCCCAGGCAGCAAAACCGAGGTGTTTTAACCCGGGATGGAGAGCTTGGGGTGGTGCTGGCTGAAAGAAAGTAGCCTCTTGTCTAAAGCAATTAGCATTAATTGCTACCCAGCACCTCTTTGATGGCTCCGTGGGCTTTCAAAGGACAGTTATGAGAACGGCCACAAGAGCTGAGGGACCTGGCCTTTGGATTTAGATTAAAAAAACTTCTTCCAAATATATTTTTAGTGGGGGAAGAGATCAACACTGTTGAAACCCAGCTATAAAACAGCTTTTTGAGTACTGCGTCTTTTAAATCAAATGCTCAGTTGCGTTTTTAATTCGTGGCTCTTACTCACGAAAAGAAGGAACTGAAATCCTTCTGAATCATTAAAACTGGGGAGTTTCAACACTGATTTTTCCCCTTTCCCAAGCTGGATGAGTGTGCTGGAGCCGTAATCACATCAGAGAACTAATGGGCAGGAAAAGGAACTTCTTGTTTCAGAGCGGATCCTCTGCAGCACCCGGCGGGCTCGGGCTGAACTTTGCCTCCCGTGAGCCGGGGCTCGGTGGATGCCAAAGCCTTGGCGGCTGCTTTAGGTCCCTGCAAATGCTGTTTGAATGAGAGGAAATCCATTCTTTAACGGCCTGGTGGTGGTGGGGATCCTCATGGTGGAAATGCCTCCCTGCTGGCCCCAAGCAGCTGCACACTCAACTTCCACCAAGGCTTTCACTTCCCCAGGAGGGTTTTGCTGTCTGAAATTTGGGAGGGAGGCAGCCAGGAGCACTGCAACAACCATGGTCAAGCCTCCTGCTACTTAGGAGTCGATATAAATCTATAAATCTAGTTTTGATATAAATCTAAATTTCACACTGTGGATGTTCAAGTGCACAGCAAAACCCTGCAGAGGCCTGAAGTCTCCCAAGCTCAGCTCTGCTTCCTGACAGCTCAAATCCCTGGCCATGAAGTGATCTAAATTCAAAGAACCCAGGGAACTGCTGTTCCAAAGCCACCACTTACTGCAACGTCATTTAAGCAGTAAATAATGCAAAGCTGAGACTGAAATATTAAAATCCTCCTGCGTGGAAGGATTAGATCTGTCAGGGTGTGGGTGTTGAAATCTGATTTTTGCGGCATATTCCAATTACAGAGGAATTCTTTCAGGGTCTAACGCTCTGAACAAGCAGCCAGTTCTGCTCACTTATCGCTGGATCTAATTCCCTGATCCTGCTACAAGAAATAAAAGCAGCAGTGTGTTCCTGCCTGCAGGTTACAGCACAAAGGGCTCCTCTGTCTTCTGAGGAGCAAATCCTCTTGCGTGGGTCCGTGTGTCTTGGAGGGGGTGTTGGTGTTTGTTTTGCTGCTCCCTTTTGCCTCCACAGCCCAGTTCCCTCCCCAGGAACGGGGTGGTGCATGTGGAGGGAACTAATTGGTGGTGCCAGGAAATTTCGGAAGCTCAGTGCTTTGCATCCATCAGTAATGACACCTTCCGTGGGCGCTCAGCCTCTCTCTGCGGGCAGCAGAGCTCTGTGCAGGGATAACTGTCCCCTGTGCCACGTGGGCCCCTGCCCTGCCCCTGTCACGGTGTTGGAACCCAAGTTCAGGGCGTTTGTCAGGCAGCTGCTGCCACACTGGGGTCCCACTGATGATGGGGGGTCCGGGCTGCATCCAGAGGAGCATCAGGGGGACCCTGCTGTGAGCAGGGGGGACATTGAGGGGCTGCTTGAACCCCCCTGGAGCAGCCTGGGCACAGCCCCAGCCTGCCCTGCTCCCCACGGGCTGCGCCAGCCGTGTGCCCAAACACACCCGGGCATGCCCCAAAGGCCGGGGGCACCTCCCCAGGGCCCCCAAGGAAGGGCGGCAGAGGAAGCTCCTGACAGAGCGAGGATGTGAGTAACCAGCAGCACTTGGGGCCAGCTCGTTCTCAAGTTCAAGCTGCAGGGCTGGCACAGGGTGTGGCGGAGGAAAGAGGTCCCATGAGTCGGGGCTGGGGCTGGTGCTGGGATCTCTGAGGCTGAGCTGGGCTTGCAGCTTCTGCCTTTGCCTTACCCACCCCTCTGAGGTGATTAGAGAGCCACCAACACGAGCTGGCTGTGCAGAGATGACCCTATTCCAAATTATTTTGGGGAAAACTTCAAAGATTATTTTAAAAAGCCCAGCTGTGCCTTCTCCTGGAGACAGCAGTCTAAGATGGAGCACATTTCCTCCACCCAGCAGCATCAGAGCCTGCCTGTCCTCCCTCCCAGCGTGCTTGAGTCAGCCCCGGGAGAATCTCACAACTTAATGCTTCTCCTTTCTCCAGCCACCAGGGCAGCCCGTGCTATGCCTAGGAAGGAGCTGGGGATGGCTGGCTGCAGCTCCGGCAGCTGTGACAGCATGGTCAGCACGGCTTCCGACCACTCACAGCGGGTGAGTAACCCTGGGGTGCCCGGCCCAGCTCGCCCCTCTGAGCTGAGCAAGGGTTTGGGGCAGATCTCAGTTCAAATCCGCTCTCCATCGGTGCTTCGGGAGCCCCTGGAGGCCCTGAGCCAGCACCAGGACCAGATGAGTTCCTGCCCCAGAGCACTCGCAGCCTTCCCAAGCTGCCACGTGTGTGACAGCAGCCGGGAGCCTTTGCTGCTGCAGGGTCTGCTCTGGGCCAGGCTGGGATCCGTGCCAGCGGCTCCTGCGCTGCCAGGGGTGCGGGGCAGACCCTTGGGTAACTGGGTCACACTGGCTCCGAGGAGAGTGACTTCACCTGGAGGAGACAGCGAGCTGAGCTCCTCCTGCCTGGCAGAGAGGAATGCCCCAGTTAAGGCAGAGATGAGTGTGGGCCATGGGTGTAGATGTGTCATTTTTCACTATCTCTCCATTCAAGCTCGTTTGTCTCCCAACGCCGATTCCAAGATTGATGCACTAATTACATCCTGCCTTGCTGGGAGCGTAATTGATATGTGTGAGAGCAGCGCTCAGTCCTGGCAGGTTTTCCATTTGATGTATTGCAAACCAGAACCAAACCCTCTGAATGTAATAGGGATGGAAAAACTGGTTGTGATAGTGCACAGTAAAAGATTTGGATAAGGTGCCTCTGCAAAACAACTCCACCTGGGATGATTCCTGCCCTGTGCTTGTTGATCTGATGCACATTCCATCCTGTCCTGCGCTTCATTTTGTTCATGACAGATTGCAGGAATCACCTTGATATCTGATGTTGCAATATCACATCTCCTGGTACTCAAAATACAACAAAAATTAAGCAGCTCTTGCTGAGGTGTGAATGGGAGAACAAGGAGAATTCATCACCTGCACAGAAACCTTCAGTATTTATGGTGTTTTCTAAGCATTAATAGAAGTGTCTGTACCTACAGATCTGTCACCCATCTGCTCACATTTCACAGTAATTTAAAGAACTGAAAGTAAGAGGCCAAGTTCCCAAGTTAAGAATAATCCACCTCCTGACCCACAGAGTAGGGTAATATAAAAAAAGGCTTTAAGTATACATATATTTCCTATTTTAGAGGAGGTTGTCTGGTTTTCTGGAGCTGTAAATACTCATCATTGAACAGCCACTGGCCAAGCAGCTGCCACAGGCTCTCCAAACTACCCAGACATTAAACAGTATAAAGTTATATGTATATAAAAAGTTATATAAAGTTACATACATATATATATATATATATATATATAAAAGAGAATAAAGTAAACCTCTCTTTCTTACCTGCACTGCTTCATCTTCTTGCTCCAGAGTGACAACAGCTATGACTATTTATCTGTGGAAGAGAAAGAGTGTTTGATGTTCCTAGAAGAAACCATTGGCTCCCTGGATGCAGAGGGAGACAGCGGCGTCTCCACGGATGACACCGACTACGGGGAGCCCTCCAAGCCCAGGAAGGGCCCTGTGCCCCGGGGTAAGCTGGAAACCCTTGTGCAGCTTGGCTGTGCCAAGGGAATGTCCTTGGCAGGGAGGGAGTGCCCTGGGTCGATAAGGCACAGGTGGTCCCCATCACGCTGCAGTAGCCACACGAGTCGGGCGCCATCTGTGCCCTCCTGGTTCTCACAGGCGGGTGTGGAGCAAAGGCAGCAGAACCGCGGGGCACAGCATCTGTGCTCGTGCTCTGAACGGGCTCACACAGGCTCACAAGGCTTTGTCAGGCCCAAAGGATCCGGTTTCCCCAGCAGGGGATGGATCGGTGGAGTCAGGGGAGCCCTGGGTGCCCGACCTGAGCCGTGGCTGTGCGGGCCCAGCAGGGGTGAGGGGTGTTCTGTGGCCCTGTGCTGTGCGTGACTTCATCTCCCTCTCTTCCCAGATTTGGGCAATGGGGCTCCGAGCAGAGATCAGCAGTGTGGGGCTGAACAGAGGAGTGGTAAAAGTGTCTCTGCCTCCTCCAGCTCGGCTCCAGCAGCTGCTCCAAGCCCAGGTTATTCCAGTCTCCCGAGGAACAACCCTGCAGCAAATGGAGCTTCTGGCAGCAAAGGAAGTGTCCACACAGTGCCAGCAGGAAAACCTGCACAGGAGGTGCCCAAGGAGGGCAGGCTGGACCAAGCCAACACAGGAAGCCACACGAAGTCCGTGATCATCCAACCGCCAGACCCCTTCCAGGGTGACCTGGAGTGGTCACGCAGCCCTCGCTCAGATGCCAAAGGGGAGGCGGCCAAGGAGACCAAGACTTGGACTTCGTGGGGCCACCCGGGGAAATCCACATTGGAGGAGGCCCCTCAGGACCACGATGCCAAGCGTGGGCCTCCAACTGCCCCCAAACCACGGAAATTGCCACCAAACATCATCCTGAAAACCAGCAGGAACAGCCCCGTGCCGCTGGCCACGGAGCACAACCAGAAGGCAAAAGCAGCACCTCCACCCTCAGCCGCCTCTCACCCCAGCCCTGCCAGCGACAGCACTGCTGAAAAGGGGAATTCTGGGCACCTCGACCCCAAGGAGAAGGAGAAAGCCCGACGGGAAGCACTGGAGAAGCTGGGACTGTCCCAGGATAGGAGGGAGCCCAGCGCCCACCTCCATCCCCACCCCAGTGAGACGCCGCTCCCCATCCCTGGGCAGCCTGCGGAGGGCTCCGTGCCGGGGATCCGGCAGATGGCCTTCAAATCCAACACCCTGGAGCGCTCCGGGGTGGGGCTGGGCAGCTCCATCAGCAGCACCAAGGAGCAGAACGCCAAGAGCAGCAGCAGCTCCCTGGGCAAGATGTCCTTCATCGAGCGCCTGGCCCCCAGCTTCCTCCGCAGCGGCCGCCCCCGGCCCGCCTCCCTCGGGGCAGGGAAGGACTTTACCGGCCTGAAGGAGCAGGAGGAGCAGGACAAGAGCAGCAAGAGGAGATCCCACCCTCTGCCCAGCTTCCCCAGGCCGCCCCGCTCCGCTGTGAGCGTGAAGATCTCCCCGAAGGGCGCGGCCGACGAGAACCGGCGCGAGGCGCTCAAGAAGTTGGGGCTGCTGAAGGAATAGCTCACGGGGCTGGTGGAAAAGGGGCTTTTCACCCCAAATCCAGCGGCCTTCACTGCCTGGCCTCGGCCATGAGCATTTTCTGCTGCCACCTCCTGCCCCAGCACCTCGGGAGCGCTGTGGGAGCTTCACGCCAAATAAAGGAGCGCCGCGTGTACAGAGTATTTTGTATAGAGCAGATGTATATGAGCTATTTATACAAAGCATCTCTCAGCATGGACGGGGTGGAGTCTCCTGCAAGGGCTTTAATGCATTTGGGGATTCATCAAAACAGGGAAGCCATGGAATTAGGGGTTTGGCGTATTTTCAAAGGGGTTGCCTGTGGATAAAGTGTCTCTGGGAAGAACTGCCGGACTTTGCTGCTCCCTTAGGACTTTTTTGGGGGTTTTTTTAATTAATTTTATCACAGCCTCTGAGGCCTGAGCGCTCACCTGCCACATGAAAGTGCCTCCCAAAACCACCACTGCCTGCTGGAGGGGCTGGAGGGCTGCACAGACATTCCACTGCCTCCTGTGCCATGCTCTGCTCTCCCATCCAGCCCTGACCACCCGAATCCAGCAGCTGGAAGACTTTGAACTGCAGGGAGGGGACAGCTAAGGAGGCAAGAGGCTGTGCTGGTGTCAGATCCAGGAGTGCTGCCAAAATGGGACAGATGCAAAGCTGGGACAGCCCCAACTCCTTCCCTTCTGAGCTGTCCTGGCACCTCTCAGGCCCGGCTGATGCTCCAACACCTCGCTGCTCACCTTGGGGAACAGAGGTGGTTTGTGTTCCTAATAAACCCGTGTGTGATCAGAAAGTGCCGTGTGCTACAGATTTATGTCACAGTCAGGTAAATCTAAATGCTGGAGTTGTAAAACAAAGAGTTCTGAGACAAAGGATGAGCCAGGTCAGGTCTGTCCCACCTATAACATGGAATCATTTTATCAGCACAGGCAAAGTCTTCCATGGAGCCACCTGGGACAGTGGAAGGTGGCCCTGCCTGTGACAAGAGGTGGAACAAGGAGAGCTATAAGGTCCTTTCCAACCCAAACTGTTCCATGATTTTGTGATTCCCAGCTCTCCCTGCAAGCCCAAAGAGGGAGTGTGGAATTCCCAGTGCTCCCGTGTTTGCTGGCAGGCTCGAAGCAGCCTGATGTGCAGCCAGGCAGCAGCAGAAGTTCCGCCCAGCCCTGAGCTCCTCGGGCTGGGGACTTTCAAGTGCAAATGGTTGGCTTTAAAGGCAGCAAGAGCGCCGTGTAGAGAGGAGATGCCAGGGTAAGCACTGAGTGAAAGGGTCAGCCAAGCTCCTGCCTGGGTGAAACGTGCATTTTCATCCCTGTGCTCCTCTCCTCTGACCACTCTGTCTCACCCAGGGCTGATTCCAGCTATTTAATGCTCTGTCTGACTGCTCAGCACCTGCATGATGCAAGTCCCAAGGGAAATCTCACCTTGTTTATCTACTGAGAAGGGAGGGGAGCATTAAGGACTCTCTCAAAACATTTTTGACCTGAAACAGAACCTAAACATTTCTTAAAACCAGATTGTTTTGGAAACAAAAGGTTTCTCTTCCAGTCCTTGGCTTTAGTCAGAACCATTGTGTGCTGGTGCCATGAAAGCTGAGTTCTGTTCAGATTTCCAAGGAGGAATCTCAAAGATATTCCAAAGATCGCTTATCAGTCTGTGATGTGGTGATCTTCACAAACAGGAGCTGTGCACGCTGGTATGAAATGGAAACAAAAGAGAATAAATTAAAACAGCCACAGAGCAGCGGGTCGTTCCTCTGGGAATGAACTCCACATTTCTGTGCCTCTCCTGCTGCTGCTGCTGCCAGATCCTCTGGGCTGAATCGCTCACCACGGGCAAGCCCCGTTCCAAGAGCAGGCGTTGCTGTTTAATCCTGCGAAGAGAATACGGAATTTTACCTGCTGGATCTGTCGGTAGCCCTTAGAAACCGAGCTGTTTATGCCCAGGGGCCAGGACCTTATGCAAGAGCAGGCCCGTGACTGTGCCTGGTGCCACCCAGAGCCGAGCCCTGCTGCTGACAGAGGGATCCTGCTCCTGCCCCTGCTCCTGTCCCTGCCCCTGCTCCTGTCCCTGCCCCTGCCCCTGCCCCTGCTCCTACCCCTGTCCCTGCCCCTGCCCCTGCCCCTGCTCCTGCTCCTGCCCCTGCCCCTGCTCCTGCCCCTGCTCCTGCCCCTGCTCCTGCCCCTGCCCCTGCTCCTGCTCCTGCTCCTGCTCCTGCTCCTGTCCCTGCCCCTGCCCCTGCCCCTGCCCCTGCCCCTGCTCCTGCCCCTGCTCCTGCCCCTGCTCCTGCTCCTACCCCTGTCCCTGCCCCTGCCCCTGCCCCTGCTCCTGCTCCTGCTCCTGCTCCTGCCCCTGCTCCTGCCCCTGGCCCTGCTCCTGCTCCTGCACCTGGCAGTGGCTTCCTGCAGCCCAGCTGCTCCTTTTGCCTCCTGCTGCCGGCGAGTTTTCTTCTGCTGATGTACAGGTTTGCATCAGGCTGGCCAGCCCCAGAGGAATTCAGTGAATTGCTCAGCTACAAGCGAGTGCTTCCCTGCTTCCCCCGAGTGCAGCTCACCAGGCATCGGTGCATTCCTCGGGTTCTTTCTGTGGGTCAGCACCGTCCCCCCCCGTGCACACCTTCCGTGTGTGGGGGCGAAGCGGTGCAGTTCTGCTCTAGGGTGCCCTCCCCTCCCCTCCTCTCCACACAGAGCAGCTCCAGTGCTGCCTGTTTGGAGAGGGATTAAAAGCCTGGCTGTGGGTTTTGTCAGCCTGAGCCTGTTTGGTATTCACAGAGTGTCCTGGAAAGGTGCTGGTGCTGCAAGGTCAGCGATGGAAACGACTGAGTGCAGCTTAGTGCTGCAAGCAGTTAATTAACATCAGTAAATTGTTTGGTGTGATTGCCTCCATGGGTCAGGCCCTCTCTCTAAAGAAAGCCTGCGTTAGTTTGGAAATTAAATTGCCTGTAAGGAACAAGGGCACTCGCTTTGTCATCAGCATAAAATCATGGAATGGTTTGGGTTGGAAGGGACCTCAAAAGTCATCCAGTTCCACCCACCTCCCAGCATCCCAGGTTGCTCCAAGTCTGGGTGGGGGACAAAGCAAGAACACAAACAAAATCTACCCCCAGGTTCAGCCAGAGCCCAGTAGAGCTCCTGGGTTCTGGTCTGGGGACCCCCAAAATCAGACTTCCTACTTTGGCAGGGGTTGGAATGAGACGATCTTTAGGGTCCCTTCCAACCCAAACCATTCCATGAATCTAATTCTGGGCATATTTCACTCAATTTGTGCCCAGAAGGCAAAATCCCAGCAGAGCCCAGACACAAAACAGCCACAAAGAGAGATCACAGCCTTGCAGAAGCAACGAGTCTCAGAAGAGTTGGTGAATGTACCCTCAGTGTCTTCATGCAGATTATCCAGACTGAGTTTATGTGGCAAAACAATGTTAAAAACAACAAAGAAAACGCCGAGCTTTGCATTTTGCACGGAATATTCATCTGATTCCTAACTATCAGTCCCACCCTGGCTCAGACGTGTCATTTCCATGTCTACATGAGCCTGTCAAGACCTACTGGCCCAACTGAAACATCCTTGTGCACATCTTTCATTACAAAGATCAAATTCAGGAGCAGTGGCTGGTGGAATTCTGGCGGTGTCAGGGATCATCTGCTGCACAGGCCACAGCAGGAATTATTTGTGTTTGTTAATAACAGCCCTTGTGCCTCTGGGGCGGCGTCAGGGGAGCCTTGGGGCTGAGAGGTGGGGAAGGAGGGTTGGAGGCTGCTGAACCGAGCAGGAAAACACCAAACCTGGGCTCCAGGATCAAGCTGGGCTTGCTCCAGCTCTGTGGGAGATGGCTGGAGATGTCTGCGGCTTTTTGACCACATTCCAGCATGGTTTGGGCAATAACCAGGAGCCGAGGCTCTGCCCTTCCCCACGTGGAGGGAAGGACCCTCTCCAACTCCACCAGGCTTCTCTCCATTATCTTTTTTCTCTTTTTTTGCCCCTGGCCTTTGTTTCTAATGGAATTGTAAATGGAAAAAGGCCAAAGCTCGTCACTGCAGCTCCCACCCGAGCAGGGCTTGGCCCCACAGATCCAACAACCTGCAAAGAGGAGCCCGGCCAGAGGCATTCCAGCCTTTTACTGCTGTGCCAAAGCAAGCAGGGCTTACTGGTTTGGGTTTGCTTTCCTCTGTTTGCCGGCAGTGCAAAGTTACCCGATAATATCTTAAACCAGAACTAGACCCGGTGCTCCTCGTTCCTGCTCTTAAAACCCGGTGGGTTCGGGCAAGGATGGATCACGCTGGCAGGGCAGCGAGTGAGGATCTCCACTTCCCGAGAGCTCAGCTCGTTTTTTCCAAACACCCTGGGATTTGGAAGTCCAGGAAGAGACAGAGAGGGGCAGTGTTGTTCCTTGCAGAGGGGTTTATGTGCAGCAGTGACATCCCCGGCTGGTTCCAAGCAGGAGTTTAATCATTAACCGGGCACCGTGGAGCAGGCAGGGGTTGTTATCATTCATTAATTACAGCTCTGAGCGCGGGCAGGCCGTGCTGAGGTGCTGACAGGGATGGAGATCTGCACAGGGATGGAGCACACGGGATGGAGCCTCTGCCTGTCCCGGTGCTGCTCCCGGGGAGAGGATTCCCCCTCCAGCTCGGGCTTGCCAGAGGAAGGAAGAGGAATTTCCTTTACGGGCACAGGCCGGAAGAATAAATTCTAAGAACTGTAACTCTCCTTTAGCAGTGGAAGGTACGAGACAGCGGTGCTGCCCCAGGAGGGTCTCCCGTAATTCCGTGGTTTTATGATTCTCCAAAACAACACTGAGTATTCCTGAGGGGGTCCCACCATCACCTGTATCCAATTTCTTGCTCGCACAAGGCCAGTCCTGTTGCTTTGCTGCTGGCATGGCAATAAATGCCCTCAGACAGAGCAGTTCTGCCGGAGCCCAGCCAAGAGTGGGGAATTTATGGGGCAGGTTTGGTAGGAAGCACAACAATTGCTGCAACAGAAGCAATCATATCATGATTAATGGCACAAAACTGCTCGATGGAGATTTATCTTCAGCCAGGGAGATTCCAAAGTGCTCCAATGATTGTGTTAACACAGAAAACAACCTGCTCTTCACTCCCTGGCTGACCCAAGAGGGGAAAATCAAGACCTTGGACTTGAGAACAAAGTGGTTCCTCTAAATCTCCCTCCGAACCCGTCACACTCCTCACACAGGGAATGTTGTCCTGCAGATCCTGGGACACAGGGAGTGCTGGAGCCAGCCCACGAGTGCCACAGGTGGGTTCTTGCTTGCAGCCCATCATTTTTAATTGAAGGCAAAGCAGACCAAAGCCCCTGGCAATAACTGACCTGCCTCCATGGTTTGAAGCTATCAGCACATCCACACTTCTCTCAGTTACTGGGGTCATGCAGAAGAGGAATTGTGTTTATGTTCCATCTTCAGACCCTGTGAACTGAACCCACCTCGTTCACATTTCGGGGCCTGGTTTGTGACAAAAATTGAAGCAGAAACCATCTTTTTGACCCTAAAACAGGATCAAAACACAGACATGAGCTCAGTGAAGGTCCATTCAAACCACAGATGTTTGAGGAACCTTTCACAAAGTTCTTGATGTGAAGTTCTGCCTGGAAGTGGCTAACACCGTTTCACTACAGCTCTCTGGGAACAGGTGCTCCATATTAAAGCATTCTGTCTGCAGAGCAGGGGAATTCCTCTCAAACTCTGCGGTTTCTGCTCCTGACCCCTTTTTCCCCCTTCTGTGATGTCACCACATCCCTATATAGCTACAAAAGACCATTTTTGGGTCCCATCCTCACTACATTGGTGGCACCTCTGCTACTCCCCTGAGCATTTTGCCCATCTCCAGCTTGCTCAGCAATGCACATCAAGACCTCAGAAGATTTTTAGTGCACCCATTTTAAACTCTGCACATCAATATATGAAAAAAAGAATTAAACATCAAGAGAAAAGCAAAGGCAGACTGAGCTGCCAGCTGCAAAAACAACTTTATTAAACTCAATTCAAGCTGGAGGCAGAGGAGGAGAAAATTCCCAGCACCAGAAGCATCACAATCTAAGGTAGGTGAGCCTCAATTTGCCCAAAAACACTGGTTTTTGGAGAACAGTGCTGTTGTAGAGTGATTATAGGAGATAGCTTGAGAGATTTCACCATAGAATGTAACAGTTCTGAAATTTAACATGATTATTTCTATAAAAAATAAAGGTAGTGATTTAAGGTGATTTTTCTCCCCATTGTGGCTTTATTATTTTTTTCTTTTTAAAGCTATAAATTAAATTACTGTCCTTTTTGGCCAAGAACACCCAAAAAAATGATGTGGACAAGGTAAAATGCATCCCAGTTATAGGTGGTGGCAGGATAATGGTTTAATCAGATCCTATAAACATTTTCACAATGTAAGACTGAAATAAAGACAGGAAAAAACCAACCACGCGTGGTTTACTCCTGGGATTTCTCCAGCTCTTTCTTGTCGCTTTCTGCTTTATATTTAATGCCTATTTGCTGGTTAAAAACGTTAAAAAACACCTCCTTGCCTGAAAACTAACATTAAATGAGATTAAGATGGAGCTGAGGGTTCTGTCCTGCAGACCACAAGTGAGGAAAAGAGGGAGTGCACTGCTGGACATCAGAAAAGATTAAATAAGCATAGGGATCATATTTTTACTGATTTCTTGATGAAAAAAAAAGGCCATTCAGCTCTCCCAGGGCATTCTTGTTAGCTCCTCCTTGCTTCAAGTCCTCCGGTCTGGTGGGAATTTATGGCATTGAGTGAAAATCCCCGTTTTTCAAGCCACCCCACTGTGGGCTGGGGTGAGGGAGCTGCTGAGGCTCTGCTGAGCCCTCTGCCCCAGGCGAGCAGAGCTGGGGGGACCTGAGCTGCCTCCCCTGCCCCAGAAACAGGAGAAACCTGGGGGGAAGCGCCCGGTGAGGATCCTGGGCCAGCAGGACCCCCCAGGCCGCGCCCAGCGGGGAAGGGGCATTTCTGCAGCCCTGCCCCACGCTTCCCTCAGCAGAGGGGAGGCAGAGCTGGGTGTCTGCAAGCTGGGGAGGTGCCCAGTGTCTCCAGCACGGTCTGTGCAAGGGACTGGTTGTGCTGGTTTGGGCTGAGCCGTGGCACTGGTGCGAGGCTGGGCTCGTCTCCCACCCTCTGCAGCCCACGAGCAGTGGGGTTTGTGGGCATCCAGCCCAGGACTCAGCCCAGCAGGAATGAGGCTCCTTATGGCTTTACGAGTTTCCTTGTTCACGTTCCCTGAGTGCTTTGAAGAGCTCCCAACGCTTGAACAAGCGTGAAATAAACCACGGGGTTTGCACTCGCTGAGGTTTGGGCAGCGCTGGGGACGAGGCAAACCTCAGACAAAGAATTCCAGAGCAAACGCTGCAGTGAGCCAAAGTTTTTAATTCAAACAAGGAAGTCATCCCTGTCTTCAACAGGAACAGCCAGGCACTGTTTGTGTTCGGATCTGGAAAGGGGCAACAGCAATCTGTGCAAAGATAAATGGCAGGGAATAAAAATTAAAAAGGGGGATGATTGGAGGGGGGGACAGGAGATGTTTAAGGGTGTTGGCATCCCTGAGATCTGCAGCTTCTCCTCCTGTTTCTTGGGATGAAAAAAAAGAGAAAGGAGAAGGGAGAAGGGAGAAGGGAGAAGGGAGAAGGGAGAAGGGAGAAGGGAGAAGGGAAGGCTCGGTGCCGCAGCAGGTCCCTCACACATCTTTTGGCCGTCACTGCCCCCTCATTGCCAGCGATGCCTTTAGCAACCACCCCATCCCCACAGGGTTCAGAGCAGGAGGGAGAGATATGCAGAGCACCATTAGCACCTTTTTTCCTTTTAAAATTCCCCTATTTTTGGCCTAGGACAGGTCAGAGTCTCGGAGCCACCGCCCTGCCCTGAGCAGCCGTCAGAGCAATCCAGTGGCTGCCACAATCTCTCTCTTTTGTTTGATAATGCAGAAATCAGCAAAATCCCGTCCCCAGCGTGAGATTTGTGAAGTTGGCCGAGGGAACACTCGGGAGGGCTGGACATGGTGCTTCTCTTCCTTTTAGCAGCTCTGCTGCAAGGTGAGTCACCGCGTCCTCACCCCCTGATAAGAGCAGGTAAAGCTGGAACCGGGGACACAGGCTGTGCTCTTCTGGCTAAATCCTGCCTTAGACACCAAACACCTCCACCTGCAGTGTGCAAACCAGTCCAGACACCCCCCTGCCCAGTCCAAATCTGCAGAGAGCCAGCAGATTGTGGGAAGTGCTGGGAGAAGAATCCCAGCTCTCCTGCAGCATCCACAGGAAGAAGGAGGTTGTCAGATCAGGCAGAGTTTGCAAATGCCAGAGGTTTTTCCCATTAATTTCTGCCCTTGGCCTTTAACTCCAGGGCTGGGAGGGGTCTAGAGTGTCCTGTAAGGAGCATCGAGGGTCCCCCCCCTCTGTGCCAGTGGCTCTGTGACACCAGTGCCCCTCAGGTGGGTAAAGTGGCACTCGGGGTGGGTAACACAGCACATCCAAAGTAGATTTCCTGAGCCAGATGTCCCCTGGTGCCACTCAGAACCACAGCCCTGCCTCAAAGGAGCAATGCTGGGTCCTCCTGGTTGTCTCTGAGTAACCAAAACCTTCTGTTTCTGTCCCCAGAAGAGCCCGTTTCCAGCAGCCTGTACGGCTCCAGGTTTTTGACAGGAGGGCTCGGAGGCTCCATCACCCACCGGTGCTTCTACTCCCCCACCCCAGCCAACAAATACGAGCGGAAATTTTGGTGCAAAATGGCAGCGACCAGGGTCTGCTACACCATCATCTCCTCCAGCAGCTACACCTCGAGCGAGTACCGGGGCAGGGTGGCCCTGGGGGACACCCCCCAGAACGGCACCTTCACCGTGACCATGACAGGGCTGAGGAGCAGCGACGCGGGCACCTACAGGTGTGGCATTGGCAGCACCAACGACGGGCTCTACGTCAGCCTCAACCTGACGGTTCTGGCAGGTAGGATTCTCTCCTGGGAGAGGTTTGGGGTCATCGACACGCAGCAGGCGCCTCAGCTTTTTCTGTTTACCAGATGTTTGTAATTGTGGGGTGTAAAAGCACCCAGATTGGGCAAAAGGTATGTAAATGTGGAAGGAAACCCTCTCCTGGCTGTTGGAAACCCAGGTTTGGAGATTCTGGGGAAGGGCACAGAGGAAATGTCTGAGTGAACGGGTTTTGGAGAAGTGAAGGAAATAACTGATGGGTTTTTAGGGTGTGAGATATGTGTGTGCGGATATTTTTCAGTTATTATAAGCTAAAAAGATGAATCTTTATTATCCTGGAGCAGAGCTCAGGAACATGGCCTGAGAGAATTTGTAGAGCCAAAAGGATGGGGCAGGTTTTTGGGGGTTCTGCGAGCTGACAGTCCCTGTCCTGCTCTCTCCCTACAGATGCCACGGTGGCGAGGCCAACCCAGCTCATCCGAGGGGAGCTCCGTGGCTCTGTCACTGTCCTGTGCCCCTCTGGGGACACCCGAGGTGACAAGAAGAGGTTCTGGTGCAAAGTGGGCAGAAGCAGCTGCGGTCTCATCGCCAGCTCCGATGGCTACGTGGACAGGAGGTACCAAGGCCGAATCCTTATCACCCCTCAGGAGAGCTCTGGGGCTTTCAAAGTCCTGATGAATGACCTAAAGAAGGAAGACTCGGGGCTGTACCTGTGTGGGACACAAGGACTGAGGGGTCAGGAGAGCCCACAGGAGGTGGTTCTGCAGGTGGCCACAGGTAGGACAGGGCATGGGGGGTTCACAGCGCTGGGTGAGGGGCGTGAAATGCTAATTCTGTCCCTCCCCTGCAGCCTCCACCATTCCCAGGAGACCCAAATTCTTCAGCGGCACAGTCGGGGGCTCGCTGTCCTTCCAGTGCCACCACGACCCCAAGGGGACCTACGAGAAGAAGTATCTGTGCAGGTGGAAGGGAGGGAGCTGCCCGGTGCTGCTGGACGACGAGGGATTCGTGCTGGAGTCCTACAAAGGGCGGATACGAATCTCCAGCAGTGACCCCGAGCGCGGGACCTACACGGTGGTGCTGAGGCAGCTGGGGGAGGAGGACGCAGGGTGGTACTGGTGTGGGGCCAGGAGTGGGCACGAAGAGCTCACGGCCTCCCTGAAGCTGCTCATCCACAAGGGTAGGTGGTGGCAGGGCCTGGGTGATCCCCAAACCATTCCACACCAGGAGAAAGCAGCAGCTCTACATTTTCCCCTCAGTTATTAGAGAGCAGCTGAGGTGATGGTGAAGGTTATCAGGAGTGTGAGAGCTGAGCTTTCGGAGGAAATCTGATGGGTTTGGATTATATTATCGATTGTTTATGATGCAAACGCCCTGGGATCTGACATCCTGGTCCTGGCACGTGCAGCACAGAGACGTGTTTGGCTCTGAAGATAAGCTGAAGGTTATCTTGCAGTTTGAGAAACTGCAGAGTGTAAATACACAGGTCCATGGAACTGCTCCTCTGGCAACGGCAGAAAGAGCGGGGTTAAAGCAGGAATGGTTGCCAGGTATTAAGGTTTTCATTAGAACTCCCAGGCTGCTTTCTGTAGGACTCCAAGGAACACAGAAATGCCTGAGTCTGGTGTTTTTTCACATGAGGTGCAAGGTGAAATGTGTAAATCTTCAGTAAATCTAACAAACCCGTTGCCTCTGCAAGAAGGTGGGTATTAAAGCCTCAAAATAATGTTCTGTGCAGAAATCTGCTCCTCACGAGACCCAGGAACAGCCCCTCCTGTGAGACCCTCATCAGCAAGTCCTGCTGCCCACAGCACGCCCAGGCATAGGAGCATCGCAGACCTGATGGGCACTGTCCCCAAGGGCACCACGATGGGCACTGTCCCCAAGGGCAGCAGCACCCTGCTGCCCACTGCCACCCCGGGCACCACTGCAACCTCCCCAGGTGAAACCTTCCAGGAGAGGTGAGTCCTCAGCCACATCCTTGGTGTTTTACAACCTGTGCCCCATTCCCCGGAGCCCTGTGGAAGCTGTGCACAGCTGAAAACACCTGAAGACACGAGAAGCTGGAGAAGGTGAGGTTGCCTCATGTCCATGCACACTTTGAACTTGCCTCCAACCCGCCTGTGGAGCAGGTGCCAGAGTCAACAGCTGTGCTCCTGCCTGGTTCCCTGTGCTCAGGACGGAGACAGGACCTTGGGAAGCGTTGCTGAGCTTGAGCAATAGCCCTGGTGGATGTGCAGCTGCTGCAGAGCTCAGTGCACCTTCCCCAGCCCCGCAGCAGCCAGGAGCCCACGGGCAGTGCTGGGTGCTCGCCGCTGTGTCAGGACTGAGCTTTGGGCAAGGTCCCTCAAAAGGCTGGGAGCGTTTTGGCCAGGAGTCATTCCAGGTTGTTCTCCACACCGGTGGCTGTGTCTCACCCCAGTGCAGACGGTTTCCCGGTGGATTTGCCTCCTGTGCTCCCTATGAGCAGCTCCAGCCCTTCTCCCCCCGCTGTGGCCACCAGCCAGCCCTGCTGAGGGGATCTGGTGCAGATGCACCAGGTACTGCAGGATCAGCCAGACCCAACCTGGGCAAAGCCCACAAATCCAGTTCAATATTGAGATGGGCACCTCGGATTTGCATCCAACCCCCTGAGCCCCAGCATGGGAAGCCCCATCCTCCCCATCCCCAGCTTCCCCCAAGCCACATTTCCCTGCCATCCTGACAGAAAGAGGAGGGAAGACACCTTCCAAAAACGTGAGGGTTGTAACAACTCGCCAAAAGGACGTATGTCTTGTGAATTTGTATTGTGCAAACAGCTCATTTTCCTCTGGAGGGGCTAATTCAGCTGGCAGCACTAACCCCACACAGCAGCTGCAGGAATCACTCCCTCGTAAGCCAAACTCCAGATTGAATGATTTCAGCTCTCCTTGATTCTGTTGACTTTTCTTTGATTCAGACAGAGTTTAAAACTCCTTGAATACCCTTTAGTGTGACAACAACCACCTGCATGAACCACGAAGGTGAATCCAAACCCAGTTTAATCCTGGTGGTTCATCTCCCCAGCTCCTCGGGGGAATCACGGCTGCTCCCAGTTGTGTTACCAGCTCTGCTTTTGCTGATTTGCGTCGCCATCACCATCCTCACCCTGGCCAAAATCAAGCTTCTAAAGAAGCCAGGTAAGCTGGCCAGGAAACACTTTTTGGGGCTGCAGTGGTTGTTTTGCAAGGGCTGGAGTCTGACCCATGGAATATTTCCATCTCTCAGACACGTGTCCGCTCTGCAGCCCGACAGCGCGGCTGGACCTGCAAGCAAAGTCCTTGAGAAGTTGTTTGGTTTTGTCTTAAATGTGCTCAAACACAAAACAAATGAAGGAAATGGGAATCCTGGAGCCCTGCTGAAAGCAAGGCTGGGTTTTGTGTGTAGAAGATTGATGGCCCCGTGAGTGATAGAAAATCCTGAAGGGAGGGACCTGTGTGGTGCGAGTGGCTTCACTCTGGGCAGCTTCTGGGGCCAAATCCAGCTCATTCAGTGCAGAGCTGACAAAGACAGGCCCAAAAAATCCCTTCTAATGACTGATCTGCAAAGATACGTGCACCTATCTTAATCCAGACCATATTATACCCGTAGAAATAAATTTAGGGACAAAAAACCTTCAGCGATGACAGCGGTGAGGGGAAACACATTTTTCACAAGAAGGAAACTGTGAAATGATGGCCTAATTTGGGGTCTGGCAGGCTGGAATACTTAAAGAGGAGCGAGTGGGGGTGTTCCCTGCGGTGCATCCGTGTGTTTTGTTTTAAAGGAGAAGCAGGAAGCACCACGGGGAGCCTGGAGCCAGCTTCGGCCCGTGCTGGGCTGAGTCCTGGAAGGGAGGAAAGGATGGAGGAGAACCCGAGCCCAGGAGAAGTGCAGGAGTTCAGGATGGGCTCTGGCAAATGTAGGTGGGTGTTTGCTGGGGCTGGCACTGCAAGTGTCGTCTCCCTTGGTAGGAGCGAAGAAACCCAAATTTTAAGCGGGGAATTCGTGGCTCTCCACAGGAGAGGCACCAGGTTTGCAGTCCAGGAAAAACAATCCACAGTCCAAGAATCCCATTCTGCTGCCAAACTCTTGCCTTTACTCCTTACCAAGAAAAGTTAAGCCATGGATTTCAAAAGACTTGGATTAAATCCTGTATAAAGTTTATATATTTATTGTAGGGCTGATTGTAATTTTTAATTGCAAGCACTAAAGCTGTTATCGCTCTTCCTGCCTATTTCAGTAAATTCTGATTGCTTATCACCTTTCTCAATATTACACAGAAGAAATTATTGTTCACTGTGTTGCAACCATGTCATTCTTTTTTGTTTTATTGCGCAGGACAATCTCTGCTATCTTTGGGAATATCAGGATGACCAGCTTCTGTGTAAGAGTCTGTCTCAGACTGTTGATGCTTTTCAGAGAAAATCTCCTGCAAAAATCATCTGAGCAAATATTTGAAAGTGTATCTAACCCGTAGGAATTCGTATCAGTGAAAAGGACTCCACTGGAAAAAAAAAAATAGTGGAATAGTGGCTCAGAAATTTGGTGATTTCACATTCTCATTATGATGCACTCAGAGCCAAAAGGGGCCTTCTGGTCCTAAATATAAAGACTGGAAAGGAAAAAGTGTGTCCCCCCTAAAACCTTGAAAATAAACTCTCAGTGTTCCGTGAAAAACTCCTAAAAATGAGAATGAAACCCAGAAATTATTTGTGCCTTTTGCTCGCAGATGTCTGGGTTGGGGTAAAGCCTGGGAGAATTCTCTTAAGCTGAGCAGGAGGGTGACTCCAGAAGTCCCCTCTGACCTGGGTTTCTCCAGCTGTCTCTTCTCAGAACCCCCTAAAATATCACTTAAAATACCAAGTTTGGCATAAACCCAGAAACCCCTATGGAATCACTTCTGCAAATACCACAGAGAGGCAGTGCCAGGTCACAGCTTCTCTTCTGTTTCATTATTTTACAGCTGCCCTATGGGGAAAAGTTACTTTTCGAGGTGCCTGATGAAGACTGGAGCCAGAACCTTCTGTGAAAGCCCCATGTACCCGAGCTGGGAATTTTCCCTATGGAAAGCCAGGGCAGAGCTATAAAATGCCAAGCCCCCAAAAGCTCCCATTGCTCTGCTCAGAACCCAAATCCCCTTAACTGAGAGCTGAACCCCCAGACTGCCCAAATTGCTCCGTGTTTTGCACAAGAGAGAATAAAATTATGCACCTGAACCCGGCTATTTGGGGGTTATTTCCCTGAGGGAAAGGTAAAGCTGGGGAGGGGTGGGGAGGGAAAGATCTTTGTGGCTTCAGGGTTGCTCAGTGGGAGGCAAAATATCGGAGAATCATGGAGTGGTTTGGGTTGGAAGGGACCAGGTTGCTCAAAAAATGAGAATTTTTTGGTTTGTTTTTTTTGATTCTGATCCATGGAGTCATTTTCCAACACATAAACCACGTCTGATTTCAGTTTCTCAGACACCCACATTCCCAAGTGCTATTTTTCCTTCACCTCTTCTGCAGGGATATCCACAGCTTCAAAACCAGATCAGCTTCAGCCCAAGCACAGCCTAGCCCCGAGCAGCAGCGTGGGTTTTACACTCAGATCATGGTTCATGCTGCAATCTGCACTCCCCAAATAAAAGCAATCCGAAGGTTGTTTGTTTTCTGGAGATGCCAAAATGCTTTGGAACCTGGGACTTGGCAGGAAAACGCTTCCTCGTGTGCTAAAGCAAGGAAATACTTTTCAAATATATTTGCATGAGGCAACAGATTGGTTTTACTGGAAACCTTGAGGGTGAAAGGGGAGGTTTGGTTAAAAAAAAAAAACCTGTTTGTTCCCCTTGGATTAATTTTTCCTTCTTGAGATGCACCAGCAGTTACAGGTTCCAGTGCTTCTGCCAGGATTTCCTCTGCCCATGGCCATCCCACCTTCCTCTGCAAGGTCTTAAATACACATTTCCATCCCTCTGCAGGATCCAGCAGGGAAGATGATCCCGAGGGATCTGGCCTGGCAGAGTGGGAGCTCCAGGAGAGCAAACACAGCTGAGTCCACTGTGGTCCAGCCAGCACAACTCCGTGGCCACGAGGCAAAAATGTAATGCCAGCATTACCTGGGGAATGTTTGGAATGCCCAGGGAAGCAGCACTGGTGGGAAGCTTGGAGGGGATCGGGGTTTGCTCCCATCCAGGAGAGGTGGTGGTGGCTGTTCTCCTGGTCCAAGATCCCCACCAAGCACAGCAACAGCCAAAAGCTCCTTGCTCACCCCAAAAGCTGTGCATTCATGGAAAGAAAAGAGCTCAACATCCTCAGCTAAACAAAAGATACTTCCAAGGCTGGCTTTAACATCTGGCAAATCTGTCAAAGATCCCAATTCTGGGTCAGGATCTTGCTGCTCCCAGACACGGCAGGAATGCCTGGAGCTGTCATCCTGTCCAAACTCATCAGTTTTCCCTGAATGGATGAGAAAAGCTACATGTGACCCCCCCCCAGTTAGAAGGAATTCCTGCTTTTGCACCATTAAAACGAGGCAAAGCAAGGAATCACAGCTGCCCAAGCAAAAAGCTGGTGCGGGGTACCCAAAGGACCCTCCATGGACTTGACCCCACAGAACCACCAGGCTGCTTCCCAAAGGAGGCAGAGGTGCCCTGGACCTTTCGTGAGAGCCCCCTGCCCTTGGGGTGGCTGTGATCAGGAGGGTGACAAGAGAGGGCACCCTGCAGGGACAGCAGAGCTGGGCTGGGCATTGGCTGCCCGGCCCTGCCGTGGGCTGGGGCTCACCTGGCAGCGCTGCTGGATGTTGTTCCTTTAAGGCACAACAGGTGGAAATGCAGGGCTGAAAGTGCAGCGAGTATTTAAACCAGGCTGGCAGTGCCAGAGCCCTGCGGGGACCGGGACACCGCTCACTCACAGCAGGTCCAGGGTCAGCCTGAGAGGGAAAGCAAGAAGTGCCCAACACTGCAGGAGGAGCCCTGGGTGTAAGTAACGCTGCCTCGTCATCTTTGGGAATGCAAAACCTCTTGTAGGACCATGTTGGGATGGGGAAGGAGAAGAACACAAGTCTTGGGCCACTTCCTTTTGAGGACCCTTCCTCACACGGGAGGGAAGCTGCGGTTTGGAACCATTTCATGTTCAGGGCTCACTGGTGGGAGGCTGATTTCTCCTGAAAGAGCCATAGGAACAGGTTTATGGCAGTTATGGTTTCTTCTCTGCAGTAGATTTTTAATATTTAATTTCTTGGGGGGAGAAAATTATTAATTATCATTACAACATTTGCATTAAGTTTTAACACAGGAATTAAAAGTTAGTAAATATTACTGTAGTAATCTAAATTTTGCCAGCCTGAGGTCATTACAGACTTTTGAATGCCAGCAGGCAGATTTTGAAATTTCAGAAGAGAATTGGTGCAGTTCTGTCCGAAAGGAGCAGCTTCAGAAGCTCCCTGAGAAGCTTGTACAGTTAACAGGAAGATAAACAGAAACTGGAGCTTGAGTGAATGGGCTGGACATCCTAAAAGTGAAATCAGAGAAGCCTGGCAGAGCCCTGTCCCATCCAGGCCAGGGGAGGTGTGGGCTCCTGCACACCTGAATTCCTACTCTGCAAAGGGAGCATTCCTATAGATTCAATACATTTCTGAGGTACAGATAAACATCCCCTCATTGCAACTGTTAATGAATCTACCCTGGCACCATCAATCCCTCCAGGCTGAGCTGAACAAGTGCTCTTGGGCCATGGAATGTTCCTGCTCCTTGCAGGAAGAGGAGAATTAAACCAAAATTATTTAATAGTGCTGGAGCTGGTTTCACTTTCCAGCCCAATAAACAGATGAACCATGAAGGTCTGATCTGGAAAGCAGCAAGTTGGTGCGTGGGGGATCCAACAGCTTAAAGGAACATAAAATTAGGTCTCAGGTTAGTGTAGAGTGGATCCAACAGCTGAAAGGAACACGGAATTGGGCCAGCAGCACAGTCCCAGCTGGGATTTCAGTCACCGCTGTGAGAGCTGCCTGTTTATTCTATTTCATTTCTTTTCTGGAGTTTGTTGCTCACATGTTTAACTGACACAAACATTCTTAGTTCAGAGCGTCCTAAGCACTGCAGGCATTCCTGAAAACTGCTGATTTCTTGGTAAATCCTGATAATCTTCAGTAAACTCTGCCTGGGTGTTTCTGCTCACAGCACCACAAAACGAGCCCCTCCCATTCATTCTCTCCTCATTGTAAAGGGGGTCTCTGTTTGGAACTGGAAACGTTCATTTTCTGCACGTGTTGGGTCAGCTTGATCTTCTGTCTGGAAGTTGATTGCTCATTCTGAACCCTGTGAAAACGGGGTGGATTGGGGGCTTTTCCCCATTCCACTCCCCCCAAATAAAACTCATGGCAAGGCAAGGTAAGCAGTGACCTTGATGGGCAGTTGAAGATGTGGAAAACCCAGTCCTGTGCAGGATGAAATTTGTTGCTGTGCCCTTTTCCTGGGCACAGAAGCCTCCAGCACCTCCTCACAGCACAGCTCTCCCTACAACCATTTGCATCTGCACAGCTTCCCCACGGGTCAAAGGGATTTGAGTGGGAAAATATTTCCAATATATAAAATATATAGAATATATCACCTCAGTATAGAATGTATTACCTCTGTGTTATTATTTCTCAACTATTTGAATAGCAGCAAACATTCCACAAAACGCCAGAAGGGCTCCCAGGCTGGAATGACAAATGTCACAACCAAACCCTGGGGTTTTGCTGGGCCCATGGCACGGCCTTGACACGGGTCGTCGTTAGGAGCAATAGTTAATATCTAATGGGCCAGACTGGGCTGACCCCTGGAAATCCCCACAGCAGGAATTCAGCAGAATTTGGGAACTGAGTTCTGGTGTTCCACACCCAGACAGAGCAGCTGCTGGCTCAGGTTTGCCCAAGTCAGGGCTCAGTCCTGGTCTCTTCCAAATCATCATAAATCTGAAGATAATTCTCCCTAGGGCTGACAGAATCCCAAAAGCACAACAGAAATGTGAGGAAAGTCCTGTAACGGATGAGATTTGGAAGAGCCAGCCTGGCCAGAGAGCATTTGCTGCTGGAAACCTGGAAAATATCAAAATTTAGGCATAAAATAGCACTGGAGAGGAAGGGGATGGTCCCAACCAGGTTGTCCTGGAAATGCCCTTCCCTACCCCACAAAACAACGTGGTCTGTATCCCAAAAACAGTTGAATTTTTTGAAGAAATCAGAATAACAGATTATTTCAACTTTGCCAAAATGGGCAAGGCTGAACTGGGGTCCTGCTTGCACCACAGAGTGAGGGCTGGGGGGCACTGAGGTGACCATCAGCCAGCGGAGCTGCTGTGAGCCCAGAGCAAATATCAAGGCCCTCTTTGTGCCACGTTGTTTACTTTCTGCAGAATTTGTTATGTTTGCCTTGCTGGCTACTTCTGGGATGTGTTTGAAAGAGAATTTTTCATGCTCAGTGAGTTAATTATTAGCCACCTACCAGTGGCCATTGAGCAAGGAGAAATCACAATACAAGGAAGAGGCACAACAGAACACCTTTGATCTTAACAGGGAAATAAAAGCTTTTCTCTTCTGCTGGGAATTACCCTTAATAAAATTGTCACTCGATGCCCTGAAATCAAATTCCTCCGCTTGTTTATAAGGGTTTTCCTTGGCACCTCTCATCAGCTCCTGTGGGTGCCTTCCGTGAACTTGGAATGGGCAGGTGGATCAGGAGCTGTGCTCAGGAAATGCCCAATAAAATCTGATTTTTGGAGGAGCAGAGCTGAGGCAAATCCCTGCAGCTCACTCAGTTCCTCAGCAGCTGGGGAAAGAAAAAAAAAATAGAGGTGAAAATATCACCATTTTTCCTCTTTTGTGTGTCCTTGGACAGAGCAGGGAAACAAAGAGCAGCCACCAAATACAGGCTTCAGGCAGGAATTCTGTGACAGAGGGAATATTGGAGTGTTGGGATGAGATCCATGGGCAGTCCTGTTGCCATGCAGCATCACTGGCAAGAACAGAGTTACCAACTCCCTCTCTCCTATTCAATTCCTTGATAGGAGCAATTAAAAACCGCATTTCTCCCAACTTCAAGTAGCCACAACCCTCATATCCTCAAAGCACGAAGACTATTAGATGGTTAACATGTTGCAAGCGTGATTATTCACCACATTCTTCCACATCTTTTCCAGGGAATGCAAGAAAAATGACTCTGCTGGCGTTGCTGTTCCTGCTCGCCTTGCTACCAGCGGGATCTGCAAAGAGCAGACACCTCCCCAAGGCAAGCAGTGAGTGTCACCTGCCCGGGGCACAGGTCTTGGGGTGGCCAGGGACAGGAGGTGACATTGGGAAGGGAGGAGGAGGGTCCAGAGAGCATCTTTATCTCACGGGTGCCCCTCGGTGCCACGGGACCCCGCGGGCACTTGCTGCTGCCCAGCCCTGGGGCCGCCCCGCTGCCCTGGGACACGTGGCCAGCGTGGCTCGTGGGGCACTCACACCCGGCCTGTCCTCCCCCCGCAGTCTCCAGCCCCGTGTTCGGCCCGCGGCAGGTCCATGGCGTGCTGGGCGGCTCGGTCACCGTGAAATGCTTCTACCCGCCCACCTCGGTGAACAGACACGACAGGAAGTACTGGTGCAAGGAGTCGGGCTCCAGGTGTGTGACCATGGTGTCCACGAACTACGTCGCTCCGAGCTACCAGGACAGAGTCTCCCTCACTGACCACCCCGAGGCAGAGAACTTCCAGATCAACATCTCAGCGCTGGGGCTGGAGGACTCCGGCTCCTACCAGTGTGGTCTTGGGGTCAATGGCAGAGGGCTCTCCTACAGAGTCACTCTCACTGTTGCTGAAGGTAATCACAGACTCCCTAAAATACCATTTTCTTTTAGTTTTCCCCCCTCTCCCTTTTAAACAAGGCTCCACCGATGGCCTGCCCGGTGTCTGAGAGCTGCAGGTGCTCGGTGCTCTCAGGAAAGTTTCATTTCAGCCCCTGCCTGTGTCTCTGTGCACAGCCCCACCTGTTCCTGAGGCGGCTGAGCTCTTCTACGTGAAGCTCCGCAGCACCTGGACCGTGTCCTGCAACTTTGGGCCAGAGACTGCCGACATGAAGAGATACCTGTGCAAGAAGGACAAGGAGGGCTGCCGGACCATCGTCAACAGCTATCAGGAAATTGATGATGCCTTCAAAGGCAGAGCTCTGCTGACTTTTGAGGAGCCTCTAGGCTCATTCAGTGTCACGATGACCCAGATGGACTGGGAAGACACAGGCTTGTACTACTGTGGGACCGGCGAATATGGGAGCGGAGGAAAATCGAAGGAACTGGACGTGTTTATCTACGAGGGTGAGCTGTTCCCAGTGTGTTTTCCCCTTCCTCTTTCCTTCTCTTCAGGAGCATCACCAGCAGTCTCACTTTATTTAGCAAGAACTCAAATTTCTCTTTGCTATTACCCTGTTCTCTCATCTAAATACTTCTTTCTGTTCATTTAACCACCTGTAATGTACTAAACCATTGCTATATAAAGCTGGTATCCAGACTTCGCCTTCCCAGCAGTGGGTAGCTCTGTTCCCCAGCCCAAAACTCCAGGAGACAAATTCCAACCCCCAGTCAGAGGCAAGCAAGCTGTCTCTTCAAGCCCCTACTTCCTTAAATCCCAAACTGACAGATATAGATGCTCCCTCTAGCAAAGGGAAAAAAGCTTTGGAATGTCTGTCCACAAAGCCAACAAACAGCCAGAGAATTTGGGGAAAAGCAAGGCCTGGCTGACCCTTTAGTACCAATTCCCACCAGTGCCAGGACAGTCTCCTGCTGGGTGCCCCCCTGAGCTTTGCCTGGCCTTGCTTTACCCACAGCAGCTTTGTTTGATCTGATAATGTTGATTTTCTTGGGAGAGTGCCCCATGGACACAAGTGAGGCGTTTGTAACTGCTCATTTCATTCTCACCAACAGACAAAAACTTCCCTCAGTTAAAGACCACGGTAACCGGGATAAAAGGAAGTTCGGCAACTTTCGAGTGCCTCTATGATCCTCTAAAGAAATCCACCACGAGGATCTGGTGCAAGTGGAGAGTCCAGGGATGTGACAAGATCATCGACAACACTGGGTACGTGAAGTATTCGTACGAGGGAAGAGTGGCCATGTTCGAGAACCCCGGAAACAAAACCGTCACCGTCATCCTGAACCAGCTGGAGGCCAAGGACCAAGGCTTTTACTGGTGCATGTCAAATGAGCAGAAGGAGCAGCAATCATCAACGGAGCTGAAGGTTGTAGACGGTAAGAGCTGTGCACTGGCGGTTCTCTGCCTGCTCAGGAGGTACAAATCCACCTCCTGAGCACCCCAAGTGAGCAATCTGGCGTTTTGGGAAGAGACGTGAGCTCCAAGCCTGAACTCACCCCAGCAGCTTTACAACTGAGACAGAAAGGTTCCGTTTTGTGGGAATTTTCACAGAAAATTCTCATTTAAGTGTTTCTTAAGCCTTGCAAGACAAGAACCATAAACACCCTCTTTAGCCTTAATTTAGCAACGCCAGGAGCACTTTCCCTCGGAGCTCCATCCCCAGCAGCACCGTTATCTGCTGGCAGCCACCCCCACCACCGAAACCACTCACAGCAGCCCTGATGTCCCGTTTGCCCTTGCAGGAGAGCCTGGGCTGACTGGCAAGAAGGAAGTGGAGGCACCAGTGGGCTCCCGGCTGGGTTTGACCTGCTCCTACCCCTGCAAGTACTACTCCTACGAGAAGTACTGGTGCAAGTGGAACTACACCGGCTGCCCCGTGCTGCCAGCGCAGGACCAGGGGCTGCCGGGGCCAAGTGCCACCTGTAACACGTCCAACAAGACGGTCGTGCTGAGCTTTGACCCGGTGACGGAGGAAGATGAAGGCTGGTACTGGTGCGGGGTGAAGCGCAACGGGCTCTTCGGGGAAGTCATGGCCGTGCAGCTGCGGGTGGCCGCAGGTGAGCCCCGGGCAGGGCTGCTCCGCTGGCCCGGCTCTGACCGCGCTCCCTTCTGCCCGGGGAGGTCTCTCCATCACCGCTAGGCTGCAGCACCGCAAAACAGAAGCGCTGCCGCCCAGCATCTCCCGGAGGTGCCAGCAGCGCCCTGCTTTGCACCATCTGCCTTCGGTGCTTTCATCCGCTCCGTTTTGACTTCCCAGTCATGAAACTGATGCCTTTTCCTGGTCTTAAAATCAAGAGGCATACACGGTTAGAAGGGGAAAAGGGATTTTACCTTGGTATTTATTGTAAGGATCCTTAGGTGCACACGTCCAGGTCATATGCATCGAGATGCACCCCGCCGAGTCTATCTCTGTGTCTTCCCCCCTCCCAACATTGGGTATAACATTATAGATTTTACTAATTAGCAGATCTATCAAAGATTCCCCAATGAGAGGTTCAAGTGAGCCCCCCTCCCCAAGGAACATTCCCCTGCATGGTTCTAGGTTTACAGAATGTGTTCTGGAGAGGACCTTGGGGTCTGGGGCACACTGATCCCTGGCTACGAAGCTTCTAAAATGTTGAGTCTCTCAGCTTGATAAACAAGTCTAAGAATGTAGGCAAAAAGCACTGAGAATACAGAAGTTGTAAAAAGGTATAACAGGGGTATAAAAGAAAAGGCAAAAATCTTCATGGCATCAAAACATCCAGTCTAAAACTCACTTCTTTCCATGCACGTTTTACTTTTAACCCCCGAATTATTGCTATTCAGTTTGTACCATCATTGAGTTTAGGCAACACCTGGCACCTTTCAGGTGAAGAACTGATCCAGTGCAGGGATCTCACTCCAGGGAACTTCTTGTCTTAATAAAAACCAAGAAACCAGTAAGGAGCAGGAAAAGCTGACACCAACAGCAAGGGGCTTGGTCTCAGCTTTGGTGGAATATCTTGGAATTGAAATGGTTTAGGGGGAGGAATATTGTTAGAAGCAGAGAAAGAGAACAGCTCTGGGTATCCCATATTTAGCCACCCTAAGTGGGTGATGGCCAAAGTGAAAAGAGAAAGAAACAACCTTATTTCATTGCTTTTGATGGGCAAGGAGCCAGGAGTAAAAGCAAAGCAGGGATGCAAAGTTTGATCTGGACATATTAGAGGCAGAACTTAGAAATTTGAGCCTTTTTACTTAGAAATGCAAGACTTTCAAAAGTTCACAGGCAGAGAGAGCCTGCTTGACATTTTCACAGTAAATTATTTGGTGTGAGATCGTTTCAGATCTCAAACCCCCATTTTGAAGAGGCTCTCATGGAAAGCCAAAACCCACAGCAGCTCCACGTCCACGAAACACATCCAAAGAGTTTTTGTGTCCAATTCTCATGCCGCTGCTCACTGACCACCCTCCTTCCCCGGGGCACACAGGGAACGATGCCAGGCACAGCCCAGAGCTCCTGGATGTTGGCGATTCCAGCCCCGAGTCCGGAGCTGCTCCCCCGGGAGGAGCCTACAGCGATGCCGAGGTGCGAAAAGGAGCTGCCCCAGAAAGGTTGGTTCTCTCCCTCCCCTGCCGTTTATCATTTTTGTGGGGTTTGGATGGACCCGTTGTGGTTGCTGTGTTTGTGCACCCTAGCTGTGTTGTTTAGCAACACAAAAATCATCTTATCCACAAAGAACTTTACTCTAAATGTCAGAGAAGATAAAAAATGACAGCAAAGGGCAAGATGACTCACAATTAATCTCTGCTTCAAGCAAATAGTATCAGAAGGAAATTATTAGAAATTCCAGGTACAAAACAGCTATTTGAAAGTACTTTTGTTAATATTAGATAATTTTCCTTCACGTATTTATGACCAAGCTGCTGATGGAGCTGTTTCAGCACAACCTCTAGCCTATATTTTTATTTGGTTTTTATTAATTATATGTGCTAGGATCCAGTTCATTGATTGAAATGCATCATGCTCACTCAGAATTACCATCCTACCCAGATTCAGCCTGCTGGATTTTCACATGTATCATCCTCAGTGAGATCTCCTTCCCTCTGTTCCAGCTCTGATGAAAGCCACGGCTCCAACACTCTTGCCTTGGTGCTGGGCCCTCTTGCTGGGCTGATCCTGATCGTCGTGACAGCTTTTGCCATTGTCAAATACAGGCAGATGAAGAGATCTGGTGAGTCCCTGCCTTTCTGGGCTCCCAAGAAACTGCAGCAGCACTAAGTTAAATCAATACCCACGTGCTGGGCTCAGCTGCTCTCCTGCTGCCACACCAGGACGGGCAGGGGAGGTCCCTGCTTCTCCAATGACCCCATCCAGAGAGCTCCAGCTCCCTGCTCCTCCCACTGAGCCCATCCACAGGGCTCCAACTCCCAGAGCGCCCAGGCTGAGACAGAGCCCAGCCCTCCCTGGGCTTTGCCCATTGTGCCACACGGCATCGCCTGGCACGGAGCGTTCGGGTCTGAACGTGCTCCCACCCAGTCTGAGCGAGACCTGAGGGATTTTCTCCTCCCTCTCACCAGACCTGGTGTCCGTGGGGAGCTACAGGACGAACATCAGCATGTCAGACTTTGAAAGCGTCAGGGACTACAGCGCCAGCAACAGCGCCTGCGTGAAGGACAGCCAGGAGACCCCCATGGGGCAGGACGGTGAGTGGCTGACCCCAGCCCTGCCCCGGGCTCAGCCCTTCCTTGCTGAAATACCCCACAAAAGCCACAGAAACACCTGCCAGCCCCTGCCCCCTCCCCAACACCTCCCTTTCTCTGCCTGCAGAATTCATCACCACCACGGACACTCTGGAAAGCGCTGCCGACGCAAAGAAGGCAAAAAGGGTAAGAGGAGGCAGGAGAGAGGCCACGGACCCGGGAGATGTGGCCACAGCCCTGCAGTCTGTGCAACAGGGTGTCTCCTCCCAGGGGCTTTATTTACACCCAGGTGCTCTCCATTTTACCCCGATCCAGCACCTGCTGTGGACCAGCCCCCGTGGGTGGTCTCACCCCTGTCCTGACTCCCTGTTTCAGCAGAGACAATTGCAGCAGTCACTTTGCTTCAAGAAATAAACCAGAGCAGCCTCAGGCAGTGTCAGGAAGGTTGGGATTGTTACCAGAAATGGGAAACATTGGGATGAGCAGATGGCTGGAAACCAGAGCACATCCCACTTTTCAGTGGTACAGGGGGCACAGGGAGGGCTCTGCCATTGCAAGGGCTGCTCCTCAGATCCCTGCCTTCCCCTAATTTTCTCTGCCTCTCCCTGCCCTCTCCTGCCTCTCCTCCCCTCAGGTAAGATCACGGTCCAGTGGCACCACTTGGCAGTGGCTGAAGGTGCCAGAATCAAGCCTGTGTTTTTCAAAGTCCCTACCAACAGGTGAGGTGTGGGTGTTGTAAGTGCCAGGAGCTGAACTGGAGCATAAAGGAAGTTTGGGGAACCAGTAAAGCCCAGCAGGTGTAGGACAGGGGAGCTGGATGCCAACACCCAGGGACAGGCTTGCCACGCATTCCCAAACCTAAAAACATTTGGGGTCTTCCCAGGGGTGATGCTCACACCGGCACCAGCGTGACCCACTGGATTGTCCCACTCCTCCAGTGCCCCCGTGTTATCCTGAGATATCCCCAAAATGCTGCCCTCTCCCCTGCTGCCCATCCCCATCCCCTGACTGTGTCCTCCTGTCCTTCCCAGAGCTCCAAGGAGGATGCTGACCTCGCCTACTCCTCCTTCCTCGTCACCTCCGACAGCATCGCCCAGGACAGCTCCAGGGGGGACAGCACTGTCCTGGACGTGTCCCCCAAGCAGGACCAGGTCTGAGGGGGAGGTGGCAGCGCTTGGGACCGGCTCTGCCTTGAGGATCACGATGTCAGCCAGCAACACTCTTCATTGCTGCCACAACTTGCTATAGCTTGACCTCTTTTTGCTTAAATTCTGCTTCAAGCGGTGATTTAGGAGGAATCGTTTGATGCCAGAGGGGGCTGGGCTGGAAGTGCAGGACTGAGTGAGGAGGCTGGGCCGGGGAGCAGCAGGAACTCGAGCGGCTCATCCCACCAGCAGCCCCAGTCCCAGCACTGAGGTCTCATGGGCCAGAAGGAGCATTGGGGAAAAAAAAAAAAAAAAGAAAAGAAAAAAACCCCATTTTGTTTTAAAGGCAGCTGGAAAACCCTTCAGAACAGCATCTGACGCTTTTGATTCCTCTAAGCTTTTGCGACCTGTGGGCAGCACCTGCAGGCCAGACACGGTCTGGAGTTTTTTGTATGCACGAGCAATAAAGAATCCAGTGGCTTTCAGCAGACTGGGGAACTCATGGTCTGTGGGGTATCACAGGAGAGCCCACCCAGAGAGGCACAGAAAGGGTGGGAAAAGCTGAATATTCCACAGATAAAGCAGTGTAGGAAGCTGTAATGACCAAGAGGTGACCACGGCGGGCTGGGTTCGCTGGCAGACACTGAGTTTCATTGCGGATAAAACACAAATTATTCCTGAATTGTGGACTTGCAGTGCTGGGATGAGCGGGGCAGCAGCTCCCCCCGCTCAGCGGTTCTCACACCCACATTGCCCCGGTCAGCACCTCCCTGCCAGCCCCCAAAGGGAGCTGAGGGCTCACCTGCCCCGTCCCCAGGGCTGCATCCCTGTGGGAAGGGGTTTGGAATCGGGAAAGGCGTGGAGGGGCCGGGACACGTCCGCACCCGCCCGGAGCCGCTGGAAGGGAGGGAATGTCTGACTCTGGTGCAACAGGAAAGGCGAGAGCCTGGAAAGCGTCCCCGGGGGGGGGCAGCAGCGACAGCAGAACGCTCGGGTTTGGAAATTTCTGAGAGAAGAAAACCCCTTTTGCTCTCCCTTTGCAAATCCTCTTCCTCCTCAGCCTGCCCGACGGCGTCCTCTGCTCAGCTCCGCTCCTCCCTCACTGCCCGGGAGCGGCCGGGATGAGCTGAACTCCGGGAGAGGAGCAGGGGCTGAGCATCCCGCAGCCCTCCTGCACCCCTCAGCCCTGGCAGCTGCCTGCTGCGACCCCCGCTCCTTCCCACTGCTGGCATCGCCAGCTGGCATCCCGTTTCCGAAGGGGAATGGCCCTGGGCTGCTGCCGTGCCCTGCAGTGGGTACAGAAGTGTAAAATCCCTGGTTGAGGTGAAAGCAGGGAGCCTGGCATGGACTGAGGCGTGCAACACACGGGGTGTGATCAATGGATAGGATGAACTGTGATGGTTCCAACATAAGCTGAAGGTGTGGAATAGAACCCTCAAGCTGTGATCCAGAGCCCAAAAAGATCCATGAGGAACTCACCAGGCAGCCCCTGTGTCACCAGGTGTCAACTGATTTCCTGCGGTCAGGAATCACAACTGATTCCTGTGGTCCCTCCCTGCAGTCCCTCACTGCATCCCAGCGTCATTCCCGGTGGTTGTTCTTCAACGGAGAGTTGTGGGAAATCCCAGGTGTCTGTCTTTCCTAAAAGAGTGATGGAGCTGAAAAAGCAGCTCTCCTGAGCAGTGCCAGAGCATGGGGAGATGAATTCACCTGTTCGTGCCCTGACACCTGGACAAATGAAACCCATGAGAAAGCAGATGAACAGAATCAAAGCCCTGAGAAGCTCCCCTTTGGCATAAGCCAATATTTGAGGGAGGACAGTGAGCAGTAAAAGATCTTTCATCCGAAAATGAACGACCAAATGTCACTCGGCGTGACACACGTGCTGTAGGGAAATGCTGGTGCTGTCCCCCAGCCGGGATTGAGGGTGGCACCAGCAACATCCAAAGAGGGAGAGAACAGACCAGAGCTATAAACAATGCTCAGTAAAAATGATCTTGGGGACAAACTGGGGGGATTTAGCAGCACTGAGGTCTGAGTTTGGTGTTTCTGGCATGCCCAGAAGGACACATCAGCCCTGGGATGCCGGAGTGACAGCATCTGCTGTGTAAGGACACCACAGAGAATTCAGAAAGTTTCACCAACAAGAATCACGTAATTCCTCAGAATTTTGACAAACAGACTCAGCACAGTTTCAAGTGGGGTTTATTTGCAGGCATGGCAACCGATTTCCACAAGACTCACTACTGGCTGTCAGTAAATTGCACAATACACTCAAGAACCTTTTTCTATTCAGCAACTCCATATCTTGCACAGAAGTTTCTTTACTGGTAAGGCAGAAAATATCACCTCAAAAGGAAACACGGATTTCTGAGGCCTGACATACCTGCTGGGACCTATTCTTGGAACCATTTCTCACACTGTGCTCCTCATTTCAGCCAGATCCACCAGTGGCAGCAGCCCTGAGACTGAGGTTTATGCAACATCAGCTGCACCAGAGTCCTCCCAGCCAGCACTCAGCGCTCATTCCCCACATTCCCTAGACAAAAAAAATCTATAATTTAAACAATAATTTTATGGCATGATCACAGCTTATGTCTGCCAGCAAGAGAAACCCTGCTAGGTTTTCCCTTGGAGCATCCTTTGGTAGCAGTCAGCGAGGGCGATGCTGATTTAATCAAACTCGTTATTTCCGTCTTAATGAAGACTCTGCCACTGTCCCTGGCTGGCAAAGCTCTCCATGTCAGCCTGGATGCAGCTGGAATTGCTGAGGGGCTGCGCTGATCCAGTGATTTACTGTCCCTCTCATCTCTGCTGTGTGCAAAGCCCCTGCAGCTCCTCAGCCCCGGCCGTGGGTCGTTAACGCCGCCCACTAACGAGATTTCTCCATCCAGTCCAGGAGGATGTCCAGCTCCCCCAGGGACTTCATGGCTGCAGATGTGACATTCAGCTACAATGACATAAAGGATCGAGCTGTAAGCAGAGACCAGCAGTACAACCCAACATAAAGAGAATTTAAATATAAATTTAAATGGTGTTAATTACCAGGCTCAGTCATCAACTCACCCCTTCGTAGTTTGCAAGTATTTGCTTGAATTTCTCTGTGGATTCCTCCCCACACACGCAATTATTCTGCTCATGCTGGAAACATAAGATTAACTCATTAGTCTGGGCAGTTAATTTTTAAAAATGAGATTTCAGTTTCTCATTTTGCTGGGCATCATAGACTGAGACTTTGTGGAACTGTGGGAAAGGCTGCAGGTCCCTAAATCAGACTTTAGCTAACAACAGCTGACTTGGCAGACTCAGGGACAGGACAAATATTGCTCCTGGGGACCAGTGGGGGAGTTTGCTGGTGAGATATAAAAATCTCTCCGTGGACAGAACGCTCTTCACATCACTCTGCTTTGTGTTCTCATTAAAACCATTTCTATAAATAGAGACTTTGCAGCTTTATGGAGCTCTCAGGCTGGTTCATACATGAAACAGTAACAGAGGAAACTCCACTGGAGCAGTACCCAAGACTTACACACTGCTCGAGCTTCCTCCTCGCGCTGAGGAAGGAGTTGGCGATGCTGCTGATTTTCCTGTTCACAAACGAGTCCTCGGTCCTGCAGTGCTTGAAAACTTTGTCCACGTAGAAGGTGAAGAGGTGATGAGTGATGCAGCATCTGTCTGAAGACTTTAAGAAATGGATTTAGTGACTGAAAGGCCTTCCAAAGGGCTGTAACCTGCAGTGACTCTCTGGGATAAAGCATCTCTAACAGGAAGCCTGTTGTAGCTGAGCACAGCAGGACAGTCTGACTCAAAAAAAGCTTCTTCAGTGGTGCTTGATTGAAGCTGACAAAATATATGGGAAATCATTTTAGGCTGGTTTTCCAGGAGATCCATCCTCAGCAATTCTCACGAAATAAAAGCAGCTGATTTTGCAGCTGGGTATCAGAGGCTGAGGCCTGGAGCAGTGGCCTTTGTCTTGTGCTTTGGGGTGTGAGAAAGCTGAAGAATACTGATTTCTGATAGATTGCACTTCCCAAGGTCACATTCACCTGCTTTTGGATCCTTTAAGGGCTCCCCAGCCAGGGCCACCTACCTTAACCTTGTGTAGGGACTGTGGGTGGGACAGGATGCTCAGGGTCCGGATGGGGTCTCTGGATTGCTGCAGAGAGGACAGAGGTGGGCATGGACCTGCTGGCTCCAGAGGGTATCCAGGAGCTGCCAAGGGCTCCCCCAGCTCCCCAGGACCCTGGGGAATACTCACAATATTGGCTTTAATTGCTGTGAAGCCAGCCCTGATCTCTGTCATGCTCATGGAAACCCTGCAGGCTCCGAAGTGGAAGATTTTGTCCCCAGCTGTCGGCATCAAATTCACCCAGCAGGACATGGAGAAGAGGCAGAGGAACAAGGGGGATCCTCTCATGTCAGCTGCCTGGGAGACCGGCCCAAGGAAGAGAATATTCCTCATTATTTTCCCAAATAACACAACTGTGATCCATATGAAAATAGACACATTTTATGTAAAACTTGTACATCTGTATTAAAAACCCCATGCTCATTAGGGTCTCTTACCCATTTCTTTTTTGCTCCCCCTGAGCAAGAGAAAAAAAATCAAATGAAGTCAAATATTGAACAGAAGAGCTCAAAAAGCAGAGGAAAATTAAATAAAACATCAGTTGAAAATGCATCTAAATAAACAGAGGTCTTCTGAAAAAACGTTTTCAGAAAAATAAATACAGTGAAATTCAATTTTTAGAAGTCTACTGACACAGAAGCAGCAGGAGGTGCTGAAAGGAGCAGACCCCAAAGTCTGATCCCAAAATAAAGTGTTTTCCCTCTGGAACAGCAGAAGTCAAACACAAGTTTTGTTAGCATTGAAAATTAAGGTTATTAATGAAAAAAAATACTTCAGAGAAAATATAGGAATATTACATTATAGGAATGCAAGGAAATACCCAGAAGGACAAAGAGCAAAGGGATAAATTCAGGATCTTACCTTGTTCTTCGGTGTGGGTTCGCCTCTCTCACCGCTGTCTGACCTGGAGGGCTCCAAAGGACCCGTTTTTATCCCGGTACCAGGAGGAAATAACTCTTGGATTAACTTTTGGGATTTTTCTTGCTTTTCCTGGCATGTATTTCCCTTTGTAATTTGCTGAATTAATGAGCTCGTGCAAGGGACCAGCTCCCTCTCCCACAGGTGTTTCCCTCACCTACGGAGGCGGGAACTCTTGGCATCACTGCATGGGTTTTCTTTTGGGAAGAGGGATGTGACCAAAGGAGGGACAATCCTGGGGGTCACATCCCCAAAAGTCCCCAGCGTGGAGCAATGCTGACAATCCCCGTGGAGAGGGGCTGTTCCCAGCTCACCACGGAGGTGTTGGGATGGGGGGAGCTCAGAGGCATCACCCCACAGGGTGCTGGTGGTCCCAGCACCCCAGGGCCTCTGGCAATGGACCTGGTAGAAGTGGTGAAACCAAGTCCAGGGCTTTTCTCCATCAATGTCCTGGCACAAGTGGCCTTCCCCTGCCACTTTCAGGGAATCCTGGTCCCAAATCCAAGAAATCTTTCCCCCAGGTTCAGGGAATCCTGGTCCCAGTCTCCTCAATGGCTGGACACTTCTCCGTCCCGTGTCCCCGGTGTCGGAGACGCAAAGAAACACGAGGTCAGGGATTTTGGAGGACACAGTCCCACCCTGCTGGCAGGAGAAGCTGTTTCCAGGGTCACAGGTGATTTAGGTGATCATTATTCACAGTCCAAAGCTGTCACCCTACAGGACAGAAATGTCACTGACACTTTCCGAAGTCCCCCAGCCCCGTGGCACAGTGACACCCGCGATCATCCCACCACCAGCTTTAATTGCTGATGCAGCCCAGGTCCTCGAGCAGAGCAGGCACATTCTGTTCCCAGCATTTCAGCTCCAGGCTGTGCCCAGGGAACCAGGGTTTGCCAGCTGGGCACACTGTCACACAGATGTGGCAGTGCTGGTGCAAACCCCGGATCCCTGCGCTGTTGGTTCCAAGGATGGTTTGGTTGTTCCTGTAGCGCCTTTGGAGGGAGCTTTGTTCAGTCTACAAACAAAAATGTGCAGCTGAACAAACTCCTTGGAGTTCCTGGGGCTGGGAGGGATGGCCAGCTGGACTTAGAGGGCACTGGGGTGGCAAAGTCACCCCTCTAATCCCAGAGGCAGCCTCTGGAGCGGGTTCCTGCTGGGAGCAGCAGCCCCTGTTGCAATGCAGGTGTATCTCGTGCCTGTGGGCCAGGGCTGTCCTGCACAGATCTGCTGGTGACTAATTTATTTATTGATAACCAAGCTCAGTCTTGAGCGTAGATCTGTCACCAGGGGAGGACTAGGCAAATGGATTTTCTGCCCAGGCTAGTCAGGGTATTGCACATGGGATTGCTGAAACTGCCCCAAAAGCGCCCACCATGCCTCCCTCAGCCCGCTGTAGGGCAGCCTAAGGGCAGGGCCCAGGCTGCAGCAGGCCGGACTTGCCCTGGCTGAGGTGTTGGAGGGATCTGGGGCAGCACAGGCCTGTCAATCCCTGCCTTCCTCCCCTAATTCCCAGCTGCTGCCTGGAATTGCAGCAAAAGTTTCGCTGGGAGCAGAGGAAGTGGCAGCATTCCCGGGAGCCCGGTGCACACCCAGCCCAGTGAGGAAACAAGGGAAGAGGCAGTGAGTTCTTACTTCATTATGTAAATGGCAGATGACATGAAAGGATTTCTTGCTTTTCGGTTTTTTTCCTTTTGGTAACCGAACTGACGCCCAGGATGGGTCAGCCAAGTGCCACAAGGCAAGAAAGAGGTGTGGATTAAAGGCTGTGGGGGAACTGGAGGAGAGATGCTGGGAAGATACAGGAACACGAGGGAAATGTATTATCGGGGTCCAGGGCCTTGTACAGATGTCTACATGGTCCTGGCTGTGTCCCTCGGCCTCTCTGTCCTGTCACCGACCTTTTGCAAAGCAGAGGAAACAGCAGGACCCTCACCACAAGGGCAAGAAGGAGGAAAAACCCTATCGGGGTGGGGGACAACCCAGAGAGATTTTCATTTTTGGGTTTTACTGTCTGTGAAATGGTGGTGATGGGGCACCCCAAGTGCTGGATGTGGGGGATGTCCAAAAGCCTCTCATTTCAGAGCAGGTGGGGTGGAACCAGCAGGGTTCCCAGAATGGTTTGAGTTGGGAGGGATCTCACAGACCATCTCGTGTTCCACAAGCAGGGGACACCTCCCACTGTCCCAGGCTGCTCCAAGCCCATCCAGCCTGGCCTTGGGCACTGCCAGGGATCCAGGGGCAGCCACAGCTGCTCTGGGCACCCTGTGCCAGGGCCTGCCCACCCTCAGAGGGAAGAATTCCTTCCCAAAATCCCGTCTATCCCTGCCCTCTGCCAGTTTAAAGCCATCAGCACGTTGGACCAAACCCAGATGGAAGCAAATCACCCCAGCTTGGCTTTCCCCAGGCTGTCATCAACCTGCCAGCTACAGCAGCATGAAAATACCCTCAATAAAACAGCAAATCATCCCTCTTTTGCTCTGGGAAGGAAGAGGGAAAGAAGAAAGAGGGATTTCTGAAACTCAGCATTGTGACGCTGCAGATGAGCTCAGTAAAATGGGAAGTGATTCCCTCAGGCACTCTCGGAACAGTTAAACCCTTCGGGCACCGCATGCTGGGAATGGGGCAGGGAGAGCGCTCCTCTCCCCGGGAACACTTCCAGGCTGCCCCCAGCTAACGGGGGAGGGCTCCTCCCTCGGGATTTTATGGCAGGCACGTTGTGACAGGGCACCCTAAGAGCAGTTACGACCCAAATAACAAGCCAAGGCAGCAGAGAGGGTTGTGAGCCAGCTGCCCTCATGCTCAGGAATTAAAGCTCAGCCCTGGGCATCACTAACTTTTCTGAGAAATCACCTCTGCGAAGCCCGTGGTGAGCAGCGCAGTCCCACATCACACAGGCACCAAGGGGCTGAGCCGGGAGCAGAGGGAACATCCCCAGTGCGGCTGGGAAGTAACACTCAGGGGAAGGAGCCTCTGGGACCCCGCTGTGTCCCCACAGCTCCCAGCGCCGCGGGGACGATGCTCAGCCCCGCCAAGCACCGCTGCCACCGAGCAGCGTCACTGCTCTGCTGACAAAACATCTCCGGGGCAGCAGAAAGCACCGGGCTGCTGCAGACCAAGGGCTCGGGGGAGTGACGAACCCAGGAGGCGATCCCGGAGAGCCCGGGGGCGTGACAGGGACGCGACACTGACTCAGCCCCGGCCGGTTACGCTGGGAAACTCAGCTCCCAGCCCTGCTCCATCCATCCCCTGTGTACCCCACTGGTGTTGCTGGGGGTCACTGCAGTCCTGATCCTGCCCTCGCCCAGCTCAATTCGTTCCCAATAATTCATTTCAAAGAATTCATTTCATCCTAAAAAAAATTTCTAAAAATCCTTAAAAAAATTGTCGTCGAGCTGTGCTGATCTGAAGGCGCCCCGCTCTCGAGCACTGGTCCTAGATCACGTTCAACATCAGGTTTCCAGTAAAGCGTTTCAGGGTGATAAGGCACCAGTTTCAATAGTGCCTTTCAATGCACTTTTTGTGCTCTAAGAAGTTCTGATAACACTCGACAGCCCAGCCTTGGTTTGACATTCTTTGTCATCGCCCCTATTTCACAGCAGCTTTAGGTAAACCATCATTTCAGATATGAGGCTGATAATGGTTTTTCTCAGGTCCCCAGAGCCGGAGAACCTGAGTGAGAGAAATGCTCCCACAAATTTTAATAAAGGAAGAATTGAGCCTTGAGAACAGCATCCAGCAGCAATATCTGGGCTCAGGAACCTTCCTGATCTCCTTCAAGAAAAGAGCTGCAAAAACCAACTCAGCCACGTGAAACAGAAATGTTTGCAGGGTGTAACAGTGCCCTGATAATGCTGTAGCTCACCAAAACCCCTGTCAGAGAATTGTGATTCCAGCGGCAGAAGGAAATGTTTCCACTTGGTTTTTACGCACTGGAGTAATTTCTTGGACACTTGCAGTGGTGTGATTTGTGAGCCAGCCCTGCCCTCAGCGTAGCTGGGTGTCAATGGCAAGGTGAAATGCAGTGCTCAGCACCTCAAAATTCAAGACTTAATTGTGAAGAAATCCCTGCCGCTCCAATCCAGAGCGGAAACCTCGTTTGAACGAGTGCTAACCTGGCGCGATCCTCCTGAACGCAGGCGCCAACAGCAGCACCCTCCAGGTGCCACCCCTGGTGTCACTCTTTCCGTGAGCTCGGCACCGACGTTTGCTCTCCGTGATGGCAACGCCCTATGCCAGCCCTGAAAATCAGACTGCTCTTCTCTCCCTTAATTAGTGCAGCTCGTTATGGGCAGAAAGCCTGGCCAGGGCCAGCACCAGCCCTGCCTTCACCCACCCACCCTGCAGTGCTGCTAACAGAAGTAAAAAAAAATTGTTTTTCTCAGTAAACTCGCCAAATGAGTCAGAAAAAACTCAGTGAGGAGCTACTGCTGGAGAGGTACAGCGTGTACCCTCTCCTCAGTCACGTTTCAAGCCACAACCACTTGAATAATTCTGAAAATCAAACACTGGGTGCTGCCTTGTAGGAAGCAACAGGCTGAGCGTGGCTCGGCGCAGGGAAATGCGCTTTTTATTCAGCCAAGCTCCAAGAGGCATCCAAAGCCCAGGGAGCAAAATTCAGCTGCTTTCCAGGATTCTTCCCGAGAGCTTCACGGTGCCCAGGACTCTCAGCAGCTTTAGGATGGGCAGAGCAGCTCCTTTCTCAGCTCTGGGGGCCTCAGGGACTTTTGGAGAGCCTGGAATATGTCCCTCACCCCAAGACAATGTCCCTCATCCCAAGACAATGCCTGAATCCTCCTGATTTAGGGCACCGCCCGTGGTTGTCCCTCTGGGGCTCTTCCTGCCGTTGTCAGACACCAAGAGCCCGGCCCAGGCTGTCCCCAGGTGCAGCAGGAAGGGGACAGTGCCACGTCCCCCAGGGAGCATCACCCCAGTGCTGGGGGTGACCCTGGGCTCCCCCTGTCCTGGCTGGAGGTCCTTGGCCAGGTCAGGGACACGTCCCAGCCATGCAGGGCTGCACGTCCCAGCGATGCCACCTCCTGTGCCACCTCCTGCCCGGAGCAGATGTGACACTCACCCTGTGACTCACCGATGGCACTGCTGCTGCTGCTGCTGCTAGGACAGGATTTCACCCCGAGAGGGGAAAGAAATTGCAAAAAAAACCAAAAAAAGGTGCTTTTCTGTTTTTCCTTCCACCTCGAAGATTCGCCTCTGAGGAAGAGGAAGAGCGTGGTGGAGGATCACAATCGACAACTGTTCTGCAGAAAATTCATTTAGTCACCAGGGTGGGGGGCGTGGAAGGTTAGATAATTGTTTCCCCTGCTCTGGCAAAATGTGAGCTTGTATTTTGGTTATCATAAATGGCATCTTCCCCAAAGGGAAACGCATATTTCAGGCTTTTAGAGTCAAATAATACAGCACAAAAAGCTGCTTCTTTTTCAACTATCCAGCACTCAGGTCCCAGCTGCCACCTCTGTCTCTGTGTGAGCACACCCAAAGTGCCCTGTGCCCAAACCCAGGCTGTTCATGCTCTGTGTGATGCCAAGGACCAGCCCAGGAGGGCTCAACTCACCTCTGCCCAGTTCAGGGACAACCGGAGAATTAAATTGTCTGGGCCAGGGTTTGCTGGGATCCCCATACCCATCACCCAGCTCTCATACTCCTCCCATCCTTATTTTCGGAGAGCTCAAAGCTGCTGTGACAGCAGAAGTCATGCAGGGCATTTCACAGAAATGCAGAATCACCCAGGCTGGAAGAGACTTCAGGATCATCCAGTCCAACAATCAACCACAGCACCCCCATAACCACCCTTAAATCATATTCCCAAAAGTGGCTTTTGATGGAAAACCAGGCTTGGCTGAGGCTGGAGCAGCCGATGGATCTGGCAGCCCCACACAGCACCCGGGTTTACCCCGAGGGTGAAATGTGCTGACACTGCAGGCAATAAATGACAGCTAATAAAGGAGAAACTGAGAGCTGGCTGATATCAGCCCCGTTTTTGAATGATCCAGGGAGCAAATGAATCACTCCAATAGCCACTCAGGTTCAGCTTTCACCAAAACTGAAAGCTGTGTTTCAGTAAATTCGCTGTGGATTCTGTACGCAACCGGCTCCCGGCGCCGGGTTTCGGTTTTGGGTTAATATTGCCCCTCTCAATTTCACAACCTCACCGAGCCAAGGCTGGTTTCGGGATGGATGCACGTGAGCTTGGGGAGTTCTGCTCCAGCTCTGGCCCCAGGGCAAGGAGAGATGGGCAGTAAGGGACAAGCAGGGAAGGCTGGCACATCACAGCCACTTGGCTCCAACAATTCCTGCCTTATTTGATAACACATCCTGTGGGAAGGGGAAAATCCAGGAGAACTGGGCACTTTTTGCTTGCCTCTAGGTGTAAATTCTTGTAAAATCATGCTCTGAAGCAGGGTTAATTTTTCCAGAGGCTCATCCTCTTACCAGTTATCCTGGATAGCTCTGCCTGACGGGGAGCACCAGCTCGGCCCTCTGTCCCCTGACCTCGGGGAGCACTGAAGGCTCTGGAAAATGCCAAGCACTTCCTCACTGCACAGCCCCTTTCAGCCATCAATATAAACCAGGGGCACTGCGAGGATTTTGAGTCTTCATTTGACTTTATCTTTTCCGCAGACGCTGCCGGACACTCCCGAGGCGCAGGGATGAAGGGCCCATCCCTCCTTTCCCGACAGCAGAGGAAGTTTGCTTCAGATCATTGTTTCTTCTTCTTCTTTTTTTTTAATCTTCTTATTTTTAAACACCATTTTCAGTGAGGGGTTTTCCACCATTCAACTTCATCTTCCACTTCTCAGTTACAGTCCTCAAAAGTGACGGGGAGAGCAAAAACAAAACACAGACACAAATGCCTGATGCTGTTAATGAAATAAATCTTCCTCAGACTTCCACAGAAAGATAAATCCCAGGGAAATTGGTGAAGAGGCTCAAGGAGAGCAGTGCTGAGCAGGAGTGGAGTTGACACCCCAGTTCCCATGGGGAGCAGCAGGATTTCAGGAACTGCTTTTCAGTGGTTGAACTCCACTGCTTTCAGAACTCAATTTCAGCCCCCACGGCAGGGGGTTGGAAACAAAGGACCTTTGCAGTCCATTCCAACTCAAACCACTCCATGATTCCATGAGTTTCTTTGGGTCTCCATAAGCAGATATCTGTCAGGAGAAGGAGGCTGGATTACCTGTTCCCTCCCTAAAAAAACAAGAGAGAACAGAAGGGGGATCTGAAGACTTCCAAAAGCCTCCGAAACCTCTGAAAAGCTCGTCTGGTGGATCATGTTTTGATCAAAAAACCACAGCAAAGCCTTTGGAGCAGAAAGATACAGTGGCAGCACGTGGAAAATCCCCTGGCAGCACCGAGGACGCTGCAGCATCCCTCGAGCTCCGAGGATGAGCCACCATCCCCATCCCCGGCCAGCGCTGAGCCGCAGTTTGTGGTCTGGCAAAGAAAACCCAGGATTTCCAAACCCTCCGCGTGAGCGCTGCACAAAAACCACCCCGAAACCCCACGGTGTGAGTTGCCAGGCCAGTGTTGGCTCCAGGGCCTCGTGCTGCTGTGGAAAGTGAGTGGAGCTGGCTCTGAAATTCACCCTGGGGTCACACGGAGCTTCCGAGCAGCGGCTTTGCCTTATCTGATTTCTCAAACCTTGACAAGGAGTTTCTGTCTTGTGACCCCTCAGCACAATAAATACGCTGGGTTTGTGTTATTGGTCAGAGTGTTGGTGCTAAACCATGACAAAGTCAATATTCTCCAGAAGATCCACCCATCTTCTCCCCAAGTAATACCAGAACAAGAAAAAAGAAACTCCTCACAGCAGCACTTATGCAATGAGCTGCTCAGGGCAGGAGTTGCTCAAAATTGCTTCTGTAGAAGGCTCAAAAAAAACCCCAAAGGGCACTGGAAGTGATATTTGGGCAATGGATTATATATTCAGGGAGCTTTTTTTGCATACCTTTACACTTTTTAATTGTCTGCGGAGAAACTCACCTGAGTAAACCTCACTTGGAGCACACAGTCCCCACTGCTGAGACTCCAGTGCCAAGGTCCCATTGGTTTCTCTAAGGACAGTGCTGTGAGCATCATAAAATTCCTGTCAACAGCTGATTTCAGGGCAAAATAAAAGAGATAAAAATGTAACAACACCTCTGTTTGCTTTGTGGAGTGGGCAAAGTCTCACGTGGGTGATGGCAGCATCACTGAGCTCACCCATGACTCCTCACACCCCTCAGAGAGGGGCTTAAAATGGCAAAACTCATGGAAAATTGGGAATAAAGCACAGCTGGCTCTTCTAGGTTGGCAGAGGGCACCCTGGAATTCCAGGGGGGATAGTAAATAGGGATGTTATTCAATCTCTGCCTTAGGCTGCAGCAGAAATGCAAATATTGGGAGGTTTATGCAGGCAATTAAAAAGTGCAAATATTTCTCAATTAAGTTCATCACCAAAACTGAATCTGCAGAGGGGAGAAAGTCTCCACCCCTTGATTCTTTCATGTGCCAGTTCCAGAGAGTTCCAGCTTAATTTAGAACACGTGGAAGTTCTAGACCTTCTAAGAACTTCTTATGTAATTCTCTCTCTGTGTCGTATCAGAAATCACATCAAAGCCATGATTGATTCATGATTAATAATCATGAATCAATCCTATTTCTGGACAAGATAAACTGGTGACATTGGTTAAATTTCCAAAGAGCAATTTGGGATTTACCTGTTGAGGTCGATGTGAGTCACGCTGTGAGTCCCACCAGGTTCCCACATGTGAAATGTCCAACGTCACGCCCCGCCAGCTGGAAAAAATCTTGAAAAAAACATGAAGCAGTGCACTTGATGCTTCACCAGGAACTGTTAGTCATCAGCACTGGGCTGCTGAGGGAGCAGATGCCATCGCTTCAAACACAGGGTGAAGGAAAGGCCACCAAGGCCCTACTTCCCCCGCGAGCGTCACTGGCAGCAGATCATCCGGATCTGAAGGGATGAGAAATGGGGAATTTCTGAACAGGAAAGAAAGGAGAACACCACTGTGACAGCCTGGAAATGTAGGGGACCCTCCAAGTTATGTCTAGAATAGACAGTGCAGAAAATCACAGAGTCACAGATGACTGAGGTTGGAAAGGACCTCTGAGATCATCGAGTCCAACCTGTGACCGATCCCCACCTTGTCACCAGACCAGAGCCCTGAAGGCCACGTCCAGTCATTCCTTGGACACCTCCAGGGATGGTGAAGCCCCTCCAGGGATGGTGAAACCCCTCCAGGGATGGTGAAACCCCTCCAGGGATGGTGATACACAATGTTCCTCTGTCCGAAAGCAACAGCAGAGACCAAGATGGCAAAAAAAGTTTAAAAATTCTCACATTAAACCTTGTCAAGGTAAGAAAAGCCCCTTCAATTATCAGGGCCCGGTGCCACCCTGCTCCAATGATGGGACCCTGAGGATGTCTGACCCCAAGCCGTGCCCAGGACCATGTCCAGGACCATGTCCAGGACCATCCTTTCCTCATGGCACGCTGTGGGAGAAAGTGTTTGCCCCCAGGCCTCTGTTTCGGTGCAGAAGCAGCGTTTGCTGCCCCGTTGTTTCTTGTGAACTCGCTGCTCTCAGAAGTTTGTGGGAGGTGGGGTAAAACTGCACGAACGGCTTTTGAGTAACACATTCTCCTTCCTGAAATGATCTTCTTGGCAAAGATGAAAGCTGTTTCCTAAAGATTCAGAGATACACCCACGCGGCCCGGACACTCTTCAGGCAAAGGTGCTTTCTTCATTCATGAGCGCCGGTGTAGTAGCGCAGTCACCGCCTTTCCACAGCGCTCAGCAAGGCTGACTCAGAGCGAAACTGCCCCGTCAAGATCTCTGACGAGGCAGAGGAAACGCAGGTAAACACAGCAGAGAATCGCCCTGCGCAGGCCAGAGTTTCCTCTGCGGAACGGGCACGGGTGCCTGACGCTGCTGCCAGCCCCAAAACACAGCCCGGGGTTCCAAAACGGGGAGGAGGGAATTGCACAAGAGCCGGAGCGCTGGGCGCGCTCGGGATGTCAGACGTGACCTCACGGACAGCCCGGGGTGGCTCGGAATGAGAGAAGCGTGGAAACGAGCGCTCAGCCCCCGGGCAGGGTGGAAGGAGGCTCCTGGAGCTGCGGGGCTGATCCAGCTCCTGCTGGTGCCAGGGCACGCTCCCAAAGCCCCTCTGCCTTGCATCCCGTAAAAATACCAGCAGCTAAACCCACAGCTGGCCCTTCCACTGCAGGGGAGTGCCTGGGGCTGCATCCTTCCCTGAAGGGAGCAGGATTAGCTCCAGGATTTGAGGATCACAGGATCCGGGATCACACAAACCAACCTCACGCATCAACTTCCATGCCCTGACGAAGCTTCAGCAGCCATCCAGGTCTTGGCACTGAAGATTTATTGACCCCTGGCAGGTTGAAGTTAATGCAAAAGAAGCAAAGGCATCTCCCCGTGTGGGATCCCAAGGAAAGGTGGGATCCTGGCTGTGGGAAGTGAGTTTAAGACTGATTCTGTCTGAGCTTTCTGCCCTTCTCCTTTCAGATGGATTCTGCTGGTGGGAAAAACCCCATGGCTGTGTTAGAGCAGGGGAAGAAAAAAAGGGCCACCAAAAACATGACCCAGGCCATGATTCAGCTGCACTGATGTCCCTGCAGTGGTTCCCCGGGAGCAGCTTCCCCATCGCCTCTGGAAGAGGTAACACAACAGAAAAAAGGAAAACAAATCACAAAATCCACACTTTCCCTGCCTCAGACACTCCAGCTGCTGATGTTTCATCCCCTTTGCTCTTACACGTGTGCATGCCAACCATTCCTCTCTCCTGCCCCCAAAAATAAAATGAAAAACTCTCAGTGTGCAGGAACAAACAATTCTTTGCATTTTTCCGGCGATAAATTCCCTCTCAGAGGTTCACAACTTCAACTTGAAAGAAGATCAGTGCCATGAAGGAGATGAGAATTTAAGGGATTGTTCCCTAATGGAGGAAGGCTTCCCTACTGGGAAGAACGAGCACTTTTAAAATAGCATGAGGGATTTCAAAGAAAACCCCGTGATTTCAGAAAAGTAGAATTTATCTCCCTTCTCACTTTCTGCGATGCCAAATTCCTGAATAAATAAGTGAAATCTTTATCCCAAGGAAGCAGGGGATGTGGACTAAAATAGATATGGAAAGAGAGGAGAAAAGAGAGGGAAGTGGAAAATGGGGAGACGTCACAGGAATTCTCTGAGGCTCCACAAGGAGAATTTTTATCACAGCTGGGACAATCAGTCCCAGCTAAGACAGCTGCTTGGATGGGGCTGCTGTCCATTTCTAGGAAACAAAATAGGATTTAAAAGCCTGGAAAATGAGTTTTTATGACCTGCTCATGCACTTTAACACCAGGCATAAAAGTAGTGGCACAAACCCTGCTCCTCCCCTGGAGGATCCACAAGGGACCAGAGCAGGACTGGAATCCTCCACTGGGATCCCCTGATCCTGTTAGCTTCCAGCTGAGTTTTGGGAGCACCAACTGAGCTTGCTGAGCAGTGAAAATTCACACTGGCTTCAGCAGAAATATGCATTAATGGAAGAAAATTAAAATTAATTAAAAATGAAGATTTCAGATGATTATGTGCATTTGCAGATTAGAATGCCAAAGGAAGAGACAGAGAATTTGTACAGTTCGTGAAAAGCAGTTCTGCTGAGTGATGCTCTCTGCAGGTTTGATACTGAGATTTAAAAGCAACAACACTTTTTTTTTTTTCCCCTAACCATATAGCATTCATCTAAAAATAAAAAATGGAACTGTTAGAATGAAGTAACCTCACACAGCACCTTGGCTTCTTCGTGTCTCTGCAGCTTTCCTCCTCAGCCACAGCTAAATTTACAAGAAACAAGCAATGTAAAAAAAAAATGCAGAGTCTAAGCACAAAAAATCGATGGGGTGTGAGTAGAGGAGGGGGGTCAAAGAACAGGAAACCCAAGTTGACGGGAACCCAAGTGACATTTGGGCTTAATGAATGACTTAAAACCCCAATATTGCTCGTCAGGAAATGGGGAGAGGAAATAGACTGATGTTTTGAGAGTATAAATTAGGGGCTCCATCAAGGTGAAAGCTGCAGATCTGCTTTATACCCTCCTGTGGAATCCCTCCGGGAGCTGCAGCAGAGGGAAGCAGCCCTTTCCCACAGCATGAGGACCTGCTCCAGGGGCACAGCCATGCCCATCCTGCTCCTGCTGCTGCTGGGCACGGCGCCTGCCCGCGCCCAGCCCTCCTGCCTCCACTTCCCCGACCTCCTGCCTGCCAAGCTCAGAGAGCTGAGGGTCAAGTTTGAGGAAATTAGGGATTATTTTGTAAGTATCACCCTGCTGCTTTCTCCTCGTTCTGCCTTTTTCGCAATGTTCTGGGATCTGGAGGAGGGGGAAGAGCTTCCTCCCAGCAGAAATGATTTGGCTGCGTTGCGTTACGGGTGAGCAAGAGCAGCTCGGTTTCACTGCTCAGAGAGAAAATCTGCAAGGCTTTTCTTCCTAGTTTTAATTACAATGAACTCGAGATTTCATAATGAACCTTTGCAAACCTTTCTAGCCAGGCTTCCCCAGAAATGTTGCAAACCAAGTTAATCACTGAATTAATAGGAAGGAAATTGTCTTTTCTTTAGGGCACCAAGGTCCAGCCCTGCTGAAGTCAGTGCCAGGTGAAAAGGGAAACCTTTTGCTGCAGATTCTTTCTTTGAAAGAACCACAAAAGCCTGCACTGGGTATTTTATGAGTGGAGGAGCAGAGCAGTAACTGAGCACCTGCTTTGGTGCCTGTGCAAGGTCGCTGCTCTGCATCACAGGAGCCTCAGGGCTGCTGAGCAATCAGCACTCGGTGCACTCAGAGCATCTGCCATGGCATCAGTACTGATAGAGGCGCCTGGTCACAGCTCTGTTGCTGTTTTAGTCCATGTCAGTGTGTTCTAGCAATAAAACAAGATAATTCTCCAGATTGAATCTCAAGCTGATGTCATGGCTTGTATTCGTTACCAAACAAACACAGCCAAGACTTCAGATGTAGAGCTTGCTGTGAACCTCCCAGATAATGTTGGGAAAGAATATTTTTAACCTCTCAGGACAGCTTGGAAGCCTTTGATGCTTTGGGTGGTGCCTGCCCACCCCACCGCAGTTGGTGCGACAGAGGCACCTCGGGAAAAAACTCCCACTTTCCCCATCAGCTGGAGGCTTACAGGGGTAACAGAACCAGGGGGATTAAACCCTCCTGCCCTGGCAGAGAGGTCGGGGTGACTCCCAGGGGCTGCCACGGCTCTGACTCCTCTCTGAGGAGCGTTGGTGTCTGCAGCAGCACCTCACACAACACCACCCTGCCCAGCTGAGGCGAGCGAGTGGCTCCAGCTCAGCTGGAGCAGTTTGACGTTAACAAAATCAATGTCACCAAAGGTTGTGACTGCATTTTCCTGCTGTCCTGACCTGACAGTCCTTGTGCTGCAAGGATGAGGACCAGAGAATTGGTGACTACTGTGCCTGGTGTCACGGTGCTCTGCACGCTCCTGCGCTGGGTGCCCTCTGCCTTTGCTGCAGGGAGACCCTAAATGAAGACAAGGGAAGGATCATTTGTTAGGGCAAATTGAAAGAATTGGCTGGCTGCCTGAAAAACTCATTTTTAACTCCATCCTCCCCCAGCAATCGAAAGATGACGACCTCAGCATCCAACTGCTCAGCTCCGACCTGCTGGAGGAATTCAAGGTAAGAATCGCATTCCCTCGCGAGTTCCTTCTCCTTCCCCATCCTTCCCCGGCGTTTCATAAGAGGGGAAGCCAGCTGGAAACTGGGGCATGCGCTGCTGTCACGCCAGGCTGGCTGTGCCACCCTGCAGGGACACGTGTGGCTGCGGCGGGGCTGGCGCTGCTTCCCCCGCAGCCAGCGCGGCTCCCACGCCCGGCTCTGGTTTGTACAAACGCCCACACCCCGTGCTGGTGGCCATCCCCAACCAGGCTTCCCCCTCCTGTCGCCCCAGGGGAGCCTCGGCTGCCAGTCGGTGTCAGAGATGATGGGGTTCTACATGGAGGAGGTGCTGCCCAGCGCAATGAAGACCAGCACGCACCACCAGCAGAGCGTGGGCGACCTGGGCAACCTCCTGCTGAGCCTCAGGACCATGATGAGGCGCTGTGTGAGTGGGGCTCGGCAGCACGGGGGTGGGCAGGGTGGGCAGAGGGTCCCCAGGAGCAGGGCAGGTGCAGGAGCAGGGATCCAGGCAGGCAGGGCCCTCGAAGATGGGGTTTGTGCTCACCATCAGTTAAATGAGGATGGTGCAGGAGCACCACGTGCAGCCAGCCCTGCACGTCAGAGCCCGGCTGAAGAGACAAAGAGAGGGCAAGAGGAGGTCTGACCCTTACCTCGATGCTGGGGCTCCCAAAATCACACCTGCTGCGGCCATGAGTCCATCAGTGCAGTCAGCCGGGACAAACCCTGTCCCAGACACAGGGACACAGGGCTGGGAACAGCCTGAGGGTCCAGGCTTGGGTCACTCCGGCTCCTTCCATCAGAGCCCGGTGCAAAGCAGCTGGAATTGCTGCCCCCGTGGCCCCACAGGGGAAGGGGAAGGTGGGGAGCAGCAGTGACAAGGGACAGGAGGAGGGGACAGCCACCACCACACCCCTGGGGAGGAACCCCTGGGCTGAGGCCACTGCTCGTGTCCCTTTGCAGCACAGATTCTTCACCTGCGAGGACAGGAGCAGGAGCATGAAGCACATCAAGGAGACCTTCACTAAGGTAAGGCCACGCTCAGGGGCTGGGCCGGGATGGGAGGAACCTGCTGCCACGGCAGGGCAGAGATCTGAGAGTGGAGAACAGAATCCCAAAAAGTCTTTAACCACATAAATTCTTGCAGCAGAGGAATCCAGAGGGCAGTGATTGAAGGGTGGGAATTCCCAGGGGATCGGGCAGAGAAGCTGGAGGTGTCCGTGGAAGGAGGACTTGTCCAGGCATTGTACATCCCATATCTGTGACAGTCACACTAAACACACCCGGCTTTCCCTGCAGATGAACAAGAACGGAATCTACAAGGCCATGGGAGAGTTTGACATCTTCATCAACTACATCGAGAAATATTTGATGATGAAGAGAAGGAATTGAGAGCACCCCTGGGTCTGCATCTTCCACACCAAATCCTGCTACTTGTTCAAAAATCACTTTAGGCTGCAAGAGCTCAAATGAAATTATCTCAGGGTTCAGGTTAATAACTTCCAGCTTAATTTTGTATTTAAAAGTTTTTTTTTTAATAATTGAATTTATTATTTATTACTTCAAATACCTCAGTGTTGATGTTTACAATGTGTTTTGAAGAAAGGAGTGATGAGCTTGTAAATTACTATTTATTGTTCGATATTTTAATACTGTTTATCATAGTGCTATTTTATTCATAGCTTCAAAACATCCAAAGCAGCATTATTCTGGAGGGCAGACAATGAGCTGAGCTTATCCTGAGTGCAATTCCACTCCTGATTAGAAGCAATTCCAGCTCTCAGTTCAACAAAATTTAATTTTAAGCAAATGATCCTCTCCTCCTATCCTATCTCTCTGTTTATTTATGCAATCAGGTGCTTTTATGTTTAGGAGGAGAACAAGCCACAGCAACAGCTTGGTTAACTCCACCTTAGACTTCAGCCTGTAGGTTAGTCCAGACTAAATTTTAAAAATTAGTAGTAGGAATGAAATGTTTGGTTCTAATAGAACTTGACTTAAATATCGCTCAGCATCTGCCTTCCAGAGCTGCTGGGTCGGCCACTCTGCACTTTCCAAAGTTAACCTTACTATTTTCCAGTCTCTGATTGGGTTTTGCTCACTGTTTTACTGTTGTTAATCTCCTCGTAGAACTTAGAGGATATTTTAGTTAACCACCATTTTAAGGTGGCTTGGGTAATTTGCATTCAAATCCATGCTCCCAGCACTGCCGATATTGGGATTGGATTTTTAATCCCCACGAGCAGTGGGAGCAGCTCCAGTGCCCCAAAAGTGGCTGATTTTAGGGCTCAGCTTCCTCCTCACCCCGGCGTGCTGCGCTGCCCCGGGAGGACACTGAGCCCGAGGAAAAGGCCACAACCCCAGAGAGGCTTTTACTTCTAACATTTAGGAGTGAAAGGGCCCCCACCCGATGAAACACTGCCAGTTTGGTGTTTGCCGTGCAAATCCCGGCTGAGGAGAGGTTCTCTATACCGCATTTACTCTTTGTGGACATTACGGAGGCGGCCCGCCCGCCCGGGAGCTCGGCATCCCGGAGCAGGGCAGCAACGCTGCTCCGTGGGTCGCTCCTCCTGCTGAAAGTGCGGGCTCAAGGGCAGCCAAAGCCTGTACAACTTAAATTAAGCTTCTTCCCAGGGCACATTAAGCTCCCACTGAGCCAATTTTGCGCTTGTTTTTCCCCCAAACACCTTGACATCGATGTTGCGGGAGAAGCGAGGACAGCCCTGGAGCCAAGGGCAACATCGGCTCCTCTCCTGGGGGGTCCCACGGCCTCTGTCACTGCGTGAACTTTCGCCTATTTATCTGTATGAAAAGAAATCCTTTATTTTTGCTAATAAAGACTTCCTGATGAATCAAGCCTCTGTCCTGTTCTTGCGAGCTGTTAACGGGGCTGTACATCAGCCCCAGTGCGCGGATGCTGTGCCCGGTGTCACCGCGCTGGGAAAGAGCCCGGCGGGCACAGATCCAGGTGGGAAGGACCACCAGGGAGGAATTGCATGTGTTAACGACCAGGGAGGTGAGAAAACCTGAGGTCCTCACATTTAAAAGCAAATTTCTCACAAAATACCTGTTACTCATCTCTTACAGCGGAGAAACGCCAGCCCCGGGTAATTCGCGGGTCTCTCCAGGCTCTTCAGCCTCTAATTAGCAACTGCTTCAGGCAGCGTCCTTTTTAGAGCAGCATTTAGAGCTCTAAATCGTGCCCAAATATCACTGATAATCACCAGGGCTTTCACCTCGCTTCCCCTGATTTACAGGAGAGAGCACCGCTGCCTTCCTTTGTCTGCCGGGATGTTTTTAACTCCGCGTTTGTTCTCGGGCAGGACCAGACCTTGATTCCCGATCAGATCGTAGATACCAGCTCAAAACCAGACTAACACAAATTAACACCAGAACTGCTCGTTTCGCGCAGGCTGGGGGTTGTGTACTTGTGCAGGTGGATCCATGGGCACATCCCGGACAAATCTGAGCGGGAATTTACAGCTCTGTTTTTCCTAAACCCAGAACTCAGCCAGCAAAACCATCTCCAAATTCCGGCTCACCGACAGCCCAGGCACCTGCCAGGGCCACATTCCTATTTCACTTTCGAGCCTCTTTCATTTTCGCCTCTCTCAGCCCTTCACTTGCAGGTCCAGCAGACTCCAGGCGCTTATGGCAGTCGGAGTTTCCTTCCTCACTGGATTAGGATCAAAGTTTTTCACTCAATACAACAATTTCAAAGTCTGCTTCTGCCCAGACTCCAGTCTGATGTGGGTCAGTGGAATCGCTGCCTTTGCCCCAAGAGATCATTGACGTTCTCAGCCAAACCTGCACTTACAGCTCAAAGCACTGCTCTCTACGTCTGCTGCACACGCTCCCCTGACCCCTCTGCACCTATTTCCATCCCTTTTCCATAAGTTTCCTTCCCTAGAGAGGCAGGAAGCAGCTCTCAGAGCCGCTGTCACCAGCTCACAGCAGGAGATCGAGGACCCTGGGCCGAGGAAAAGGGCAACATCAGCTCAGCTGTGGAGAGTTTCTCAGTAAAGCTCAGTCAGTCTGCTTCAATAACCACAGGAAGGAGGCAGATGGATCCTCGTGCAGCACAGAGAGAGAAGGTTTCCTGTTACCTGATGGAGTTGTTTGATTCAGAAGGAAAAGGAGGCAGAACAAGCCAGCGCTCCGGCTGGAATGGATGATCGGCGTGGGACAGGAGGTGGCACAGCAGAGAAATGCAGCTGAGCCCCTCTGGTGATGCCTGAGGTTTTAACCTTTATATTTTTCAAATTCTGCACTGCTTGGTGTGTGACTCTGAAGTTTCTTGTAGCCTGTTAATTTCTGCTCTCTCATGCCAGGTAGACACAACAAAGCCTCTCCGGCCCTGCTTTCCAACGACACCCAGACTGTCCTAGGCCAAAAGTATAAACCAAAGAGCTGCAAAGGGGGGTAAGCTGAGGGGAAAAATGAAGCTTTAACTGGAGAATGAGCCCTGCTAAGCAAATGAACCTAACCTATAAAAGAGTGAAGAACTCGTGACCTGGGGTCCATTTTGGGTCCATTTTTGAGAGTGGCTTCAGGGTCCCCAGGGGGTACCTTTGAAGGCCTTTCAAATAAATACCTCTTTTAACCTTTACTGCTGTCTAGTCTCTGTTTCTAGGAGGCCTCTTAAGGCATCATTGACACTGGGCTGGGAAGCTGCGAGGACCATGGGGAGCTGCTGCAGGGCTCCCAGCACAGGGCACAGCCAGGGGACCTTTTGTGGTAGATTCCTTGCAAGCCACACGCAAAGTCATCTGTGGCATTTGTCACGGGAATCACGGGGCTGTCACGGTGCAGCTCTGGTGGGCAAAAGCACGCAAAGATCTCTCTGACTAAACACGTGCATCATATCCCAGAAGTTTTAGGAGGGGTGTTCTGGAAATCCCAGAAGAAACCATCTGGGAAAGCAAAGGCAGCATGTGTGGGGAGAACTGACATTTCCAGGGGAGGAGCAGCACCTTGAATCATCCACACCGTGTCCTCCAGCAGCGTTTTCCCATTGCTGGAGCCCTGTCCACAGCAGTGCCAGAACACATTGCTTAAAGAAACAGCAGAGAAAACCCCAAATGGCAGCTTGAAGAGCTGGGAGACTCAGGGCAATTCATCCAGGTGACTGAATTCCATCCAGAACGCTGGCACCAGAATCACCCAGTGTCTCTCCAGGCTGCACCCTGTCTGATATTGGGTGCAGGCAGCAGCTCTGCAGATCCCTTAGATCTCAGCATCAACTAAGCCAAAAATATCAGTGTTTGGGGGAAAAAAAACCAGTAAAACCCAGCCTTTTGCTTCTCCTGCCTCCCCAAAAGGCATGGCTCCTCATCCCCCAGGGCTTAGTGCTGATGTAGTTCCTGCCAATCTCAGTGGCAGTCTGGGTGTTACAGTAACAGCACAAAGCCGTGGCGGAGATCAAAGGTGGTGGTTTCTGGTTTTGTTATCCCACAGAAGTTGGGTTTCCTTGCTGGGTATCCTCGCCCTGAGAGCGCTGCCTGATCAGCAGCCCCAGACCTGAGAGCCCAAAACACCTCCCCGACCTGACCTCGGCTGCTCCTGCTCTGCCCCAGGGCTGAACTTCCCACCGGCCCAAATTCTGCATCTCGACCTGGGGCTGCCTCAGAGCCTTCTGCTGCCTGGGGGAGCTGCTGCTTCTGCTTTTGCTTTTTGTGTCTTTAGAAACTTTCCTCAAAGCTGTCCCGGTGCTGGACAGCCCGTGCTTGTGGTCAGGAAAGTAATGAACCTTCTTTGTCATCTCCTGTTGGCCAACACGAGGAGGGCAAATCCCAGCTGAACACCCGGGTGGAAGTGTGTCCAGAGCACAGCAGGACAGACAGACATCCCTCATGTACCAAACCTTGTCATGACCCTTCAGCCTCCCAGGGTGCCACGAAGACCAGGGACAAGTCTTGAGGTGATAGGAGGGACCTTGAGCACAAAAGGGGCAAAATCAAAACAAGCAAAGTCTGCTATAACTTCTTTTGAATTATTGAAGCTTTCAGAACTTTCCTCATTTTGTTGTGGCTGTAGTTAACACTTGTTATTTAACTCGAACTGGCTGCACCACTCAGGCCCACGCAGCTCCTGCCTCTCTGTGTCCTAGATTTTGGCAGCACGTGACTGAAATTGGGGCTTTTGTCATGAAAGAGGCCAGGGGGAGCAGCAAAAGCAGGGCTGCGAGCCCTAGCTGGGAACGTAAATCACCGAGGGGAGTGGGGAATTGCAGAGCTCCCAATTCCTTACCTCAGGCGGGGAGAGGCTGAGTAATTACCAGAGCTGGGGATTGCTGAAGATGCCACAGCCACACTGGTGCTCATCTCCATCTCCCAGGGCCAGCCGCTCTCGGACCCCGCATCCCAGCCGGGAGCTTTGGAGTCACCCACCTCCTGTTCCAGGGGGATGGCGAGGGGAAGCCGGAGCTGGGCAGCGCTGGGACTGCACCCAGAGCTCCCCAGGAACTGCACCCCAAGTTCCCCATCACCAAAAAGCCCCGGGTTACCCACGGTTAGCGGGGATGCATCCCAGCAGGATGCATCTGAGGCAGGGAAGGGATCCAACCCTGACACACCAACCTGGCGGAAGCCTTGCCCCATCCCTGCTGCTCCCAGACCCTGTTCGGAGCAGAAAGAGAACCGATAAGTGCTGGTTACAAGGCAAGCAAAGCCACACAATCCTCGAGGCTGGCTGGCGCACGGAGCAGGGGCTGTGTGGGACCGCGGGGCCGGTTCACAGCGGGTTCTCAGCAAGGTGCCCGGTTTCACCGAAGCTCCGCTCGCACGGGGCCGGGCCCTGCCGCAGCCGAGCCCCCGGCGAGCCCGGGCAGCCCGGAGCTGGAGGTTTCACAATGACTCAGGGCTGGTTCCCCTGAGAGCAGCAGAGCCCGGGCGGGCTGGGGGAACAGCACCCACAGGAACAGGCGCCGCTCGCTCTCCCCTCCGTGCTGAACCGCTGGGTCCTGACATAGCCTGGGGCTCTGGGGAGGGCTCAGACCACAAATCGAACCCCAGGGACGCTCATGAGCACAGAATGGTTTGGGTTGGAAGCGACCTTAATGATCATCCTGTTCCCACCTCGTGCCGTGGGCAGGGACATCCTCCTCCATCCCAGGGTGCTCAAGCCCCGTCCAGCCTGGCCCTGAGTATTTCCAGGGACAGGGCAGCCACCACCTCTTTCAGCAGACTATTTCAGCGTTTTACCACCTTCGTTTTAAAAAGCTCCTCCCCTATATCTAGTCTAAATCTACTCGAATTAAAACCATTATCCCCTGTCGTCTCACAACGAGCTCTTCTGAGCTGTTCATCCCCACCTTCCTTAAAAGCCTCCTTTAAGTATCAAAAGTCCACGAAGCAGCAATGACAACGTGAGGGCACAGAGATGCACCAGCCCTGTGGCATTTCTGGTGCCAGCCCAGCCAGCGGTGCATTGACCTGTGACAGAGCGTGGGACACAGGCACTGACGCTCCCGGGGCTGTTGGGTGGCGATGCAGGGGAAGGAAGGGATGGAACTGCTTCCCATCCCTGCCAGATTCCCTGCACCCTCCAGGTGCTGAAATCAGAGCACTTCTCTGGGCTTTCCAGTGGAAGAGGAGATGGAGATTCCAGCCCACAGTGCAGGGAGAACACCTCAGGGTGTTGCTCAGGGGTGGCGATTCAGAGGTTTGACACAGCCAGTTCTCATCTTCTGCCTTGTGACCTGTTGCCTTTGGCCTCTTGGCAGGGTCTCTCCACCATTTCATCACACCCTGAAGCAACCAAACCATCTCCTTTGCTCCAGAGCTGGACTACAAGGTTCCTTTCCTGGCAGTAGCACCAGATTTACTTTTTTCTGAGCTGGAACTTGGTTTCCTGACTCTTTTGCAATGCTGAGCTCAGCTGCTGTGACTGGCACATCTCACACAGCCTCTCCACAACCTGCTGGGTCTCATTTTTAGAGCACTGAGGAACAGCTTTGCCTTTCCTGGCTGGAAAAGGCGCTGCAAAAGCCTAGAGCAGGATTCCTGTGGGCCTGTTTTACCCCGATGGGGCAATTTCTGGAGAGAACCTTACTCTGAGCAAAAATCACATCTCGTTCTTTTGCTTTCACAGCCAGATTTCCATCAGCACCTGCCACTTTACAGCCAGCCCTCAGCAGGATCCCTGCAGCCCCAGGTCTGAGCAAGCCAATGGATCTTTTATAAATCCACCGTTTTCTGAGCATTAAGCAATTTAGCCGTGCTCATGCCAAGCCTCGCACCAGGAAATCCTGACATTCCCCTGATGTGCCTGGTCCTAATGCTTAGAAAAATACAGCCATCGACTGATTTTGCACTGAATCTTTGCCTTTTTGAGGTGTCCAGCTTGCCAAGGAGCCGTGCCCAGGGTACAAACCGACCCAGGGCAGACAGGCAACCAAGCCAAAGCCTCCCTGGCTGGCAGAAGGTGGCAGCTGGCTGCCAGCAGACTGAGAGCAGCTCTGCAAGTCCTGAGAGCCCAGGCATGGAAAAACAACTACTCCCAGTGGTAAATAAGTGCAATAAATAGTAAATAATCCTCATCATCACAGAACAAAGGGCAGTAGTGAAACAGCAACCAGCCGAGGGTTCCTCGAGTGCCGTTGCACAACGCGCCTTCCTCCTGCTCATCCACACGAGCCACAGGACGTTTTGTCCTCCTGGGGCTGTCCAGAGTTGATCAACACCACGGGAGCACAGCAAACCACGACTGGAGGAAGGGGCTTCACCTCCATCCTTGCAAGAGCAGCAGACACTTCTCGTGTTGACAGACTAAGAACAGAGATCTTCGTGATTCACCCCTCTGGTAGCAGCAAACACCGATGATCTGCCTGGAGCAGAGCCAGACTTTTGATCAAAATCACCTCAAAAGCGAGAAATATAGAGGGTTTTTTGTTTTTTTATCCTTAGCAGGAAGCTTGATGCTAAAAATAAAGCAGGTGGGGTGAGGAGAGAGGGGTTATTTTTCTACTAACTACTAAAAAATTTCAAATGTTGCAGTGAATCTTTCACAAATTCCTCTGGAGTCAGCAGCTCGCAGGTCCCCACAGGTTTCCATACTCTGCTCCCACTGCAGCTGACTCCTGCAAATAACTGTGGCCATCACCTCCCACAGGTCCCAGACCTGCACCTCAATCCAAGATTTTATATCCTGGCTGCCCCTGGGTTGTGTTTCCCAAACCACAGAACCCCAGAATATTTCTGGAAGGGACCTTAAAGCTCATCTCCTTCCAGCCCCTTGCCACAATGTGAGTCCATCTCATCTTCCCCAAACCAAATTGGATTCCTTCCTGCTGCTTTTCCCACCCTTACCTGATCCCAGGGGGCACAGAGCCCACAGCACTCCAGCAGCTCTCCTCTGCCCTCTCCGCTGCTCCCCAGCCCATTTCTTTACAGCGCCTTGTGAGCAGATCTGCCCCAAAATTTGGGTTTCAAGTCTAAAAGCAACGAGATACGGCCCTGGGTGAGTGAGCCTGTTCTCACCAGCCGCCCACACTGCCCCAGCTATTCCTTTTAGTATCAACAGCTTTACAGAAAACAGAGCTGGGGTTTATCCACCCAGCCACTGAAAGCAGTGACAGAAAGAGAGCCTGGGTGCAGCAGCATGGAGGGCAAATCCCCTCCAGAGGGACATTTGTGCTGGGGAGGGAGGGAAGGTGGAGGGTGGATGGGCTGACACCTTGTGCACCCCTTCTTCTCCAGGAGTTGGGACATTCAGGAAAGCCTGGGAAGCTTCAGGACCACCCTGGGAGACCCTCTCTCCACTGATGGCTTCAATACCAGTGCGAAATTGAGGGGAACAGAGGGGAAAAATCAGCCATGGGTGCCCACTCTGTTCTTCCCTCCCCAAACACACACAAAAAACATTTCAAGCCACAAATCATCCCACCGGAGTTGAGATTTGTGTCAGTGAGCACCGTAATTTCCAGAACAGGATCTCAGTAATAGAAGAAACCTGAACCTCATCCCCCTGACACAGCCTCGGGGTTCATTACCAGGATTACGTTTGTTTAGACAATCTTCTGGGTTTTTTTCCAAAACGTTGAACCTGCGCAAGCCTGCGAGACCTTGCGGGCACTGTGGGATGGAAAATCCTGCCCGTGCCTCACACTCTGCCCGTGCCTCACACTCTGCCCGTGCCTCACAC
>NW_024582078.1:3222730-3248164 GCF_017639235.1 Corvus kubaryi | reverse complement strand
CCCATCCTGCATCATCCCACACCATCACCCCACACCACCCCACATCATCCCACACCATCCCACCCCATCCTGCATCATCCTGCATCATCCCACACCATCACCCCACACCGTCCCACACCATCCCACACTGTTCCACACCGTCCCACACCATCCCACACCATCATCCCACACCATCCCACACCGTCCCACACCATCACCCCACACCGTCCCAGAGCCCCAGAGCCCTAGCCCAGGGCGGGTGACACATGCTGGGGAGGGAACTCGCTCTGCAGCAGCCACCAAAGCTCGAGCAGCTGTCCCCAGGTAAAGGGATGTTGTGCCCCTGGAGAACATCCTGCGGAGCTCAGCCTCTCTGGGGGAAAAAAGAGCAATTTTAGGACACGGGGAGAGCAGCAGGAGAACTGGGGGGACTCTTCACAGCCACACAAGAAAGGAGGAGAGACTGGGTGACGCTTGAAGTGTCTTTAATCCAAAGGACTGAAGAGCAGACCGGGAAGATTAGTACAAGCCAACAGACAAAAATAATTAAAAAAAAAGGAAAAAAAAAAAAGGGATAAAAACCGGTTTTCAAAACAAATTAAAATTCCATACAGTGTCTAAAAGATCGCCTAAAAACTAAACATCGCCTTAAAAAGTTGTTTTTCCCCATTCAAACACATTTAACGAAGTGAAACATCGTGACAAATAATAATAATAATAATAATTCATGGACTAAAGACTTCAGAGCAGCCACCCTGCTCCCAGCAGGAGCCACACTGGGGGGGCAGCAGCACCCCCAGCCCCAGCCAGGGAGGGGTCAGCGCTGCCATCCTGGCTCAAGCTGTGCCACCTCCACCCCTCCCCTGCCACCCACTTGTCCCCAGGGCAGCACCTCCCCGGGGCTGGGCATGGGGTCGGGGGGACACACCTGTAACACATCCCTGCAGGGCTGGGGCTGCAGGAGCTCCTGCCCACCCCCTGCCCACCCCTGAGGTCAGAGCTGTGTTCCAGGCACAGGTCCAGGCCACGGAGGGGGAGCCACGAGCAGCTCCAGGCTCAGGGACACGACACACACCCCACGCACGGACAGACGGACGGCGCTGCCAGGCAGATCCAGGCTCCAGCTCAGCTCAGGGAGGGGTGGGGCGCTGCTTTTTGGCTCCTGTGCTTTAACAGCAGCAGTTCTGGTGGCCACAGGGACCCCCCCTCATGCCAGCAGGACAGGGGGGAGGGCAGCTCTCCTTCCCTGCCCCGCTCCCAAGCCTGGAGCCCGTCTCTAGCCAGCATCCACACAGGGAACACTGTCTGGGTTTCAGCTCTACAGTAGTTTTTAAAAAATATTTATACGTTATATACCCTAAAAAGGTCACCACAGGAGTTTCCATGTCTTTGGAAGGAAGGAGAAAAAAAAAATATATATATATAAATCAAAACTGTTTCACAAAAGAAAAATAAAAATCCAATTATTGGCGGCATTCACCTACAGGACAAAAATCCCTGGCTGCAGGTGTGGATCTCAGGGGGGCTCTTACCACCTGCTCCAGAAAGGTCAGAAACACAGGTGAGTAGCTAAAAATAACTAGTCTGGTATAAATGTCTGAATTCCATGCGCTCGATAGAACAGTCTGTTTCTTTTTGTCTTTTTTTTTTTTAAAAATATATATATATAGTTATTGCTTTCTCGAGGGCCGGCGGGCGCGGGGGCCCTCAGTGGGGGAGCGCGGCGGGCTCGGGGGGGTTGGCTTTCTTCCTCCTCTTCATCAGCAACGGGTTCGAGGAATCCTCGATTTTCTTGATCTTGATTTGTTCGTAGTCCACTCTCATGGTGGCCAGAGCACTGGTCATCTCCTCCTGCGGGCAGCGGGCACAGAGCCATCAGCAAAGCCCCCCCGGGTCCCCAGAGCCTGAGTGTCCCACTGCCAAATTTTCCAGCTCCCTCCCAAGCACAGCTCTGCCCCAGAGCCAGCACGCTCACACCAAACCGGAATCGTGGAAGCGATCAGGTTGGAAAAGCCCTCCAAGATGATTGAGCCCAACCATGTTCTGCCCTGTGAGGGTGGGGAGGGGCTGGGACGGAATTCCCAGAGCAGCTGTGGTTGCCCTGGGATCCCTGGCAGTGTCCCAGGCCAGGCTGGACAGGGCTTGGAGCAGCCTGGGACAGTGGCTGCTCCATGCATTTGAGGTCCCTTCCAACCCAAACCATTCTCTGATTCCATGGTTAACCCAACACGGCCGCTCCACCACTAAATCCTGTCCCCAAGTGCCACATCTGCACAGTTTCTAACACTTCCAGGGACGGTGAATGTTTGCAGTAAGACAGGAGAGGACAGTGCCCAGGTGACAGCCGGGTGCAGAGCGCTGCGGACAGGGACAGAGCGAGGCTTTACCTTCACATCCTCCCACAGGTCCTTCTCCTCCTTCAGCACACGGCTGGTGTGCAGCGGGGTCTGGGGTACCTGCATGGATTGCTGCCGGGAGAGGGGAGAAGCGTCAGCTGGGAGCCCCAGGCATCCATCCCATCCCATCCCACCCCCCCCCACCCCACCCCCCCCCCCCCCCTCCCCACACTCACCATGATCCAGGGGTGGTTCATGAACTCCGTTATCGTCATGCGCTGGGTCGGGTCTGTCTTCAGCAGGTTGCGGATCAGCTGCTTCACTGCAAGGGTTTGGGCAGGGTCAGGAGCCAGCAGCTCCCAGAGGGCTCTCCAGAGCTCCAACCCCAGCCCCAAAACCCCTGCACACCCCTCCTGTGTGCCACACACCTGACCCTGCACAAAGCCTGCAGCAAAAGCCTCTCCAGCAGAAGTGACGACGCTGCAGCCCTGAGAGGTGACCCCAACACACCCAGGCTCCCCCCAGCCTTCAAAAGGAGACCTCAGCCTGGGGACAGCCACCGCAGGGAGCACATTTACCTTCCTCTGACACTTCGGACCATTCAGGATTGGGGAACTCGTACTGGCCCATTCGGATTCGCTTCTTCATGCCAGGAGAGATGGCCAGGCCGTGGTTGGAGTAGAAGGGGGGGTACCCGCACAGCCTGCACCAGGAGAGGGAACAGAGTCAATGTGCCACCCCAAAACCCTCCCCAGGAGCACCTGCAGGGCACAAGGCAGTGCCAGGAGCTGAGCCCGGCAGGAGGGAGAGGAACCCTCAGACTTACAGAATGTACATGATGACACCGAGGGACCACATGTCACAGGACTTGTCATACTTCTCTGGGCCCAGCACCTCTGGGGCTGGTGAAGACAGAAAGAAAATCCTAAATCCAAGCAGCAGCACTGGGTGAGAGGGCTCTGACGTCCCACGGAGACACCAAGAGCCGCCCGCAGCTCCGGGCACTCTGGGAAGCGCTGCCTGGAGCAGTGCAGTGTTGTCCCCAGCTCCCTGCGGCAGCTCAGGCTCCAGGCTGGATGCAGAGGTGATGGGATGGACGTGGCACCCTCCAAACCCCACCCAGCCCTGCAAACCCCCGAGCCCAGACCCCCAGGCACTCACCCACGTAGTAGGGCGTGTAGCACGGGGTGGCCAGGGAGTTGTGCGTGGTGGTTTCCTTGGCGAAGCCGAAGTCGGTGAGTTTCAGCACAGCGTTGGGCCTCTTGGAGGTGTACAGGAGGTTTTCCGGCTGGGAACACACAGGGAAGGAGGAGTGAGCAGCAGGGCTGGGGCAGCCTGGCCCTGGCACAGCCGAGGGGGGCCCACGGTGGTACCTTCACGTCCCGGTGCGCGATGTTGATCGAGTGCAGGTACTGGATGGCTTCCCCAATGCTCTTCATGATCTCTGAAGCCTCTGAAGGAGCAAAGAAACCATCAGAAGCCTTCACAAGCAAGTAAAAAAAGGGCACCACTCTCTGGGTAACTCCACTAACCAGGAGTCAAAGAACCTGGCTGAGGTCAAAGGGGTTTTCTCTCCTTGAAGTCCCCCTTGCCATGGAGCCTCTGCCACTCTCCATCTCCGGGTAAGGAGCCTGCAACTCCTAGCAAGCCCCAGGGGAAGGGATGGGGCAGAGTCCAGCCCCTGACCCTAATACCAAGGAGGGGCTTGCACCATTTAGGACACCCAATCAGCAAGGAATCCAGCTGGGAAAGGCTTCCCCTTAGGATGGGAAGTCAAGGGGGCAACAGGCTCAGAGTTTGGGGTGTGTGGTTGCTTTTTCTGGCCACAGGAGTAGAGGGAATGAGATCAATGAGATCCACAAGAACCACAGCCAGTGGACTTCATTTTTTGAGGGAGGTGGGTGTTTCTGAGCGGGATGGACAGGGTGTGGAACAGCCCCTAACCCTGCTCTCAAGTGCACATGAAAAGCAGGGCCCTTGCACCCACATCCCTCATTCCTCAGTGCAAAACTCTGCTGGGGATTAAAAAGGGCATTGAGGGGATGGGCTGGACTGAAACCCCAGCAGGACATGGGCTCCATACCCCGCTCTGTGAAGGCCTGGTCTCCCCTGTCCTGAATCCGGCTGAAGAGCTCCCCGCCATCCAAGCTGGAAGAGAAACATGCAGTGTTACACGCTGCGGGTCCATCTCACACTGCCACAAGCTGCCCCAAACCCTCTGCTGCTCAGCCAGGAGCTGCATGAGCTCAGCAGGAAACAATCCCCTTATCCAAGTCCTTGGGCTGCTGCTTCTGAGGCGTTTCAGAGCCTCCTCCTTCCCGAAACGAGCAGGGCAGCGGCTCTGTGCTGGCAGAGGCGCGGGCGGACGTGGTCACCCCAGCAGCCCACAGAAACACATTTACAGTAAAGGCAGCAAACGTGGCTCAAAGTTGGTGAGAGCACTCCCAGCACACGTGGCCTCCTTCTGCTCACAAGCCAAGTCCCTCGGCAGCACCATAACCCAGCACAGAAGTGCTGAGCAAAGCTCAGGGGAGGAGTGAGACATCAGCAGTGTCACAATGGGCTCCCCAGGCTGGGGGAGGCAGAGGCTGGGCCCCACTGCAGCACAGCAAGGTCCCATGTGAGGAACCATTGGTGGGGTTCCTCCCCAGGTACCCTCAGGGAAAATGCAGCTCCCAGAGAGATCAGGACTGAGATCCGGGAGAATTCTCCATGAGATCGGGGATAAGGGCACTTCCTGCCCCTGCCTTATCTGACTCAAGCAGATACAGTTTGGCTTTCCCAGGCCCGATAGCATCTCCTTGACATTCACTCGACATCTGCAACAGCAATATCCTGCAGCCCCCGGGGCCCTGTGCTGCACAGAGCCCGTCAGGATGGATCCAGAGCCTGTGAGGATGGAGACACGCCCTGCTCCTGCTGGAAGTCAAACCCTGCCTTGTGACGGGGCGTTACCCCAGAGCATCCCTCGGTCACAGGGGACCCTCCTCCTACCCCTCAGCCACTCTTTCTTTCCCCACCCCACAGCCCTTTCCCATCCCTGGCTGCCCAGGGTGGTTCTCAGGTGCCTGTTCCCCCACAGGAGCTGCTCTGGGGGCTGCTGTGCCGCCTGCCCCAGCGCTGCTCGTGGTGCTCCTGCACCCGCTGCCCCCCCAGGCGATCTACCAGCTTGCCAGAGGAGAGGTTTTGGCAAGGAAGCTGCATTAAATCACAGCTGCGGTTGGGATGTGGTTTCAATACTTTCCCCTTCATTCCTCTTCCTCGTCCCCAGGTTAATACTAAGCACCTACCCAAACCAGAGCCGCTCAGCTGCCGCTGCAGGAGGTGCCAGGGCAGTACCAGAGGTGCCAGCTCGGCTTGGCTGCCGCCCCACGCATCCCCCGCAGGCTGTTGGGCTGCCAGGAACCCGCTGCCTACCCCGGCTTTCGATGGCCAAAGCCAGTTTGGTTATGACCCACCTGTGAGAACCACAGGCCCTGAGCCTTGCAGAGCCGAGCGCGTTTTCAGAATGACTCAGAGCCGGCGCAGCCCCTGCCGTGTCCCCGTCCCTCCAACGCCAGCTCCTCTGCCCGGGTCGGCATCGCTGCGGCTCACGGGCTGCATCCCCCTGGCATCCCCAGTGCTGGAAGATGCCCACCCCTCTTCTGGCACCACCCCACCGCCCTGCAGGGCCGGGTGCTCCTCGGTGGGCACTCACCACTCCATGACGATGAGCAGGCACTTCCTGCCCTGGTAGAGGTTCTCGTAGACGTCCATGATGCGGACGATGTGCGCGCACTGCGACGCTCGCCAGTGCAGCTCCACTTCCCTGCGGGCTTTGGGGCAGTCCTGCAGCATCTGTGGGAGAAGAGAGACCCCGTCAGCCCTGAGCCACCCCGGGGAGCTGGGTCATGACCCCCGGCTGGCACCGTGGCCACCCGAGAGGACGCGGGGGCGAGGGCCGGGCGCTCCCCGCGGGCGCGGCGAGAGCGCTCTGACAATGCCTCCATCCCCATCTAGCGGGAACACTGAGAAGACGATTGCCCTCAGCATTTTGTCCTTCCTCCCAAGGCTGGTAAAAGCTTATTCCGGCCACTTCTCACCTCCCTGTGCCCCACCAGCAAGATCTACTGCATTTACGAGCCAATTTCTGCACCTTGATACCTCCACCGCTGCACCCTTGGGTGCCACCAAGCATCCTCGCTCTCCCCTTTGCTGTCCCCCGTTATTTCCCATCCATCAGCCTGCTGCTCCATGGAGCCCTCCTGACCACAAAAGCTCCCTCACCACAGATTCAGAGCCCAGCAGCACCCGTGCCTGGGGAGCAGGCAAAGCAAACATCCAGATGTTCCCTAAACAGCAGCTCTTCAATGAGCCCCCTGCCCTTCCCAAAGACAACTCACAGTTCCCAGGTGCAGGAAGGATTTGCTTGTCTGCCATGGACTATTAATTACAATGTTTGTCAGGACAAATAACCAGCCTTAATTATTGTGCTCCTAAATATAGAACAACAAACATTTCTATCTTGAGCACAGTTCATTTTCCTTCCTGTCTCGGGCAGCCTTCGGAGCCGGGCTCAGAGGGTGTTGCTCCGGAGCAGCTCTGCACATCGGAGCAGCAGTGGGGATGTGGAAACACACCCCCACCCTGCAGGAAACAGCAGCTTTGGTCATTTTTACCAAGATTTAGACAGAAAAGCGTTTCTGACCCCGCTGACCTCTCCCAGACACACTCCAGGAGAGGAGAAGCATCAGCCCTGGGATGCTCTGCAGGACCCAGGGTGGTGCCCAGCGCAGCGGGGATTTCACAGGAACAAGGTTTAACCCCCAAAAACCACACGCTTCCCATTGACAGATTAAACACTCGCTGGTGGTGCTGCCCTGGCAGAGGAACAGTGATCTGCACCCCTGCCTGGAACTGCGCTCGTCCTTTGCCACAGGGAAAGGCACAGACAGGATGTGCCCTTCAGCCACCCACCCCAAACACCATCCCCGGGGTTGGGTCACACCTCTCCCACCTCCTCAGCTCTCCTGCTTCCCGAGGCAGAGGAAACCTGTGGGAACCTGTGCTGGATGTGGGGTAGGGAGGCTGCTAGCACCAAACCATCGGAAGCTCAGCAGGACCAAAGCGGCCAAGCTTTGCACAACTCCTTTACCGAGGCACCGACAGCCCCGGGGCAAAAGGAAGACAGGGCAGGAGGTTGGACAGGCCCTCCTTGCTCCTCTATTGCTTAATTACCCTAAAAACTGGATCCTGCAGAAGCCAAAACCATAAGCAGGAGTAACACCAGCCCCCCGAGGAGCCATGCAAAGGGCCTGGAGAAAAGCCTGGCTATTTGCAGCCCCACTCAGAAGGGCCTGGCATGGAGAGCCAGGAAGCTGAAGAGAAAAGAAAAAACAAAACAATTTGCAATTATGCACTGGGAAAATGGACCAGCAGGAAGCAGCTAGTTAACATCATTCTGCACAAGACAAACAGCAGAGGTACAGCAAAATACATCCCATTTTTAGAGGTCACTCTGAGTGCTTTTATAGGAGATTAATTGGATTTCTAATGAAGTAGGAGGCAGCAGCCTCCATTACCTGCACCAGCACAGCCCTGATATTTGCTTTTGTACCCAGACAACCTCCGGGAGCAAACAGCTGCCCCGGAGCTCTTGGAACACCCAGCTGTGATCCAGCTACTCCCTCTGCTCTCCCGCTGGCTGGGCATGGAGAGGTGATGGAGAGGCTTAGATTAAGCCTCGTTAAGGGAATGATTTGGTTAATTTAGGAAATGTTCCCAGTGGCAGCAGCATGAGGGGGAGTTGAAGGCCAGATGCAGAGGCTGCGTGGGGAAGGCCATTGCTGCTGCAGGAGGGACGTGGGCATGGCCAAGCCATGGCAGAGGCAGCCCACAGGCCCAGCATCACCTGCTGCACCCCAAAACCTCCTGCCCTCAGCACAGGCACCGGCTCCCTGTACCCTGGGATGCCGGGAACGTGCCGAGCATGATGCAGTGGTGGGGCAAGAGCAGCACTTCCACCAGTTCGTCCTCTTTAGGTGGGAACCAGCAGCTCCCACAGCTCCAACCTTCCCTCCCATTCCCCAGCCCCAGCCAGCAGTGAAACCTCTGGTGGGTGATGTCCTGGCACTGCTCCGCTCACAGGAACTCCACATCCAGCATATTTGGGGGTTGGCAACACTGCCCACAGCCCTGATGCAGCTCCGGTGCCCAGGGCAGCCTGTGACCGTAGCGAGATTTATGCTCCTTGGCTCCCAACAAGGAGGCTGGGATGGGAAAATCACCTCGTAACTGCCCCCATCCCACCCCAGCTGATTTTGCAACCCAGTAATCCAGAACACAACCAGGGTTAACCCTTCAATGGGAGCAGCCAGGACAAGCTCCTGGAACTCCCGACAGCTGCTCTGAGTTCAGCTTTTCCAGCTCTTGTCTCCTGTTTCCCTTCCAAAGGAGGGCTCCTTGGAGATCAAAGCCTTCATTATTTCAGACGCAAAATGCTGCACTGCCTGCCTGCTCCTGCTGGAGAGGAGGGTTCGGGCAGCTGAGCCGGGCAGTAACTGGATCCCTGAGTTACACAAGTGTCCCCGGGACAGGGCACAAGGGCAGCGCTGCAGAGGAAGCTCTGCCACCACCTCGGAGCAAATCCAGACAGGGTTCAGACATGGAGGAGCTGCATCCCTTCCCCATTACAGCTGTTGGGTGCTTTAGGTGCTCAGATTTGCAGCCACTGCACATCTCCAAACATCAGCTCGTCATCACAGAGCATCCCTGTGTCCCTTCAACGTCACAGGGGACAGCCAGGACAGCTGTGCCAGCCCAGAGCTCTGCCCCATCCCATCTCCGCTTCCCACTAGGGCACCTCCCCGCAGGAAAGGAGGGAAAGCAGGGAAAGAGCCACTCCACCCCCCTGGCAATTAGGGAGGAAATTCAGCTTTCAGCTGCATTCCAGCTCCCCTCTCAGCAGCTTGACACCTCCAAGATTTGGGCAGATGGTGTTTGCTGCCATCCTGTGCCTTGGCTCAGCCCAGCTCCCCCAGGAGCCTTTATATGCCACGAGAGAAATTAGTTCCGTGCCCAGCTAAACACCCTCATTAGCTTCATTAGAGCCCTCCATTCCATGCCCAGCTAAACACCCTCATTAGCTTCATTAGAGCCCTCCAGCCGAGGGCTCCTGCACTGCTCCCATCAGCGGATGGCACAGCCCAGCCCAGCCCAGAGCCCAGCTCAGCCCAGCCCAGCCCAACCTGTCCAGGACCCTGAGAGCAGCAAAGGCTCCTCAGGAGCTCCTGCAGCAGCTCTGGGCTTTTCCCCACCTTGGAAAGACAAACCCTGGAAGCAGCTCTTGAAAACAAAACAGCTCATCAGGGTTTCTGCAGGACAGCACCGTCTAAGCAAACCCAAACCTAAGTCCAGGCTCCAGCCTGGGCCTGCAGGCATCAAAAAAGAGCTTCAGCTCCAAGGAAGAGCTCGGCATCACATGGAGCTGAATTTCCCACCCATCACCTCAGGACAAGCACAGCAAAGGTGGATGGGCACGAGGAAGGAAGGAAGGAAAGCTCTGGAGCAGAGCAGGGGGCTGGAGCTGCCCACGCTCACGTTCCCTCTCCGAATGTGTCCTCAGGCACCACTGATTCAGTCTCTTCAGTCTCGCCGCCTCCTCCTGGGATGATGTTCCATGAGTCACGACAGGAAGCTCCCTCCTCCCCTGGCACGGCAGGAGGTGGCCGAGGACACTGTCCCACCGTCCCTCCTCGCTGTGGGTGCCACCACAGCCCCAAACGCTGCTGCCCCTAGGCCAGCCAGGAACACTCAGATGGGCAGGATATCCCTGTGCAAGAGCTTGCCCAGGAAAAACTCACCTCCCACGGGCAATTTCCATGGAAAGTGAGGAGCAGGCTCACACTGGGGTGTTGAGCTGTCCGTTTTCCAGGGCTGCCCCACGCTCACCCCGGGCGCTCCAGCTGCTCTTGCAGGCAGGGTGGTTTTATTTCCGTGTGTATTCTGATCCCACCCGATTCTCCTCACAGTGCCCAGCGGAACAGCACAGGCCATGCAGCACCCACCCCTCCACCAGGGCCTGCAGGAGTGTACCCAGGCCCCAAACCACCCCCAGGAGCTCCCCTCGGGACCTGTCTGCACCACAGGGGTTAAAATAAACTCTTCTTGAGTTGCAGTAAGAATAAACCTACCGCGAAGAGAGGCAGGCTGTCATCCCCCAAATTATCAGCAGGGAAGCAAAGCAGAGCTTGCCCCTGCCTGGATCACACACACAGGCTTTGGATTCCCCTGACCCGGCTAGCACAGGGCAAGGAGCATTTTTTCCTAATAAAGCAAAAGGGTTTCTCTTCAAAGGATTTTCCTCTTCTAATCTTCCCCTGCAAACTCACTGCCAACTGGCGCCAGCTGCTTTACACATTTGTAGGGCCGGTGCTGGAAGCTTCGCACAGGCTGTTCCCACCTCTGCCTGGATTGAACCGAGCCTGTAATGCCAGAATATTTGGGGAGCCCACAGGTAATGAACCCAAAGCTGTCCCAGTCCCTGCCAGACACGGCTGGGAGGGAGAGGGCAGCAGAAGGACATGGAAGCAGCAAAGCTGGTTCCGCTTTTGGTGTTCATGAACTACGAAAGAGAAATAAAATCACGAGTCCCAGAGCCCCTAAGAGGAACTGTGTTACCAAACAGAGGGAAATTCATGGTTGAACCACAAGGCCATAACAATTAAAGGTGCAGCTCAGGAAACCTCCCCCACATCATCGTGGCTCTTACATAAACCTTTACATTAACCCCATCCCCGCTGCTTACACCCACCACAACCTGCCTGGCTGCCCTGGTGACGGGACTTTCCCAAGCTGGGCTTCATTTCGGCTCTGCCCACGCCCAAAGAGCCACAGATTGAAGCCCCAACACAACAGGCAGAAGCCTCATCCTCACATTTGTTTTGCCCGGGGAAAGCCAGAGAGCAGAGGTGACGCGTCCGGAGGAGGAGGAGGAGGAGCCGCGCGTGGGTCCGGCAGCATCCTGCCCGCAGCGTGCCCCGTCCTGCCATCCCAGGATGACTGTTTGGAGGGGTGGCTCTGCTCCCTGATGGAGGTGGCTTCATCCAAGGCGGTTTGCACGGCAGGACAGCACCAGGCATCAGCTACCCACCTTCCAGAGGGACAGGGGCCAGTGCCACCAGAGCCGGGTGGATGCTGAGGCTTTGACCAACACGAGCGTGGCCAGCTCCATCCTCCACGTTCTCTCGCCTCAGGGAAAATGGAAAGGTTGGAGAAAGGATCCCAGCAAGGGAGAATTATTTAGATTAGAAAGAGCTACGAACAGAGGAGCAACACAGGAGAGGCAAGCGAGGCCGAGCAAACGCGAGCTGACACACACACGCTCGAGCTGCTCGGCCACATTCTCCCAGCCTGAATGATCGCAGCGCTCCGAGGAAGACCTGGAGCCACCATGGCGAGCTCAGGGAGAGCTTCCCCACTGCACGGCCCGAGACGAGCAGCCAGCCAGGCATGAAGAGGCAGCGTGAGCGAGGGGAAAGCTAAAAACCCTGCCAGGAGCAGCCGGCGCGCGGAGGAGGCAGATGTCGCGGCGGGGGCAGATGTCGCAGCGCGCCCGTCCCTGCTCCTGCGGGCGATGTTGCAACGGGGCGGAGGATGGCGATGGGGCGAGGGAAGAGGCAGCTCTTACACGGTGCTTTCACAAGAGGCCTCGCTCGCCTGCCACCGTTGCACAACCCCGGGTCCCCTGAGCTCTCAGCTGCCCTGCCCGCGGGTCCCACGGGGGTCCGTGCCCGGTGGGGGATGCTCGGGAGCCCCCGCCCCGCAGCCCCCCGTGCCCGGGGCATCTGCTGAGCATTTCCTCGCCCGCTCTCCCCCTGCGACAGATGCAGCAGCCATTCAGCCTTTTCAGGCGGCAACAAAAGCCTCTCGAGGCACACAAAGGCGAGGAGCAGAAGAGAGGCCTGGGCTTAAATAAGAGCCACCTGCCAGGGGCCCGTGCCCCCCGTGCGAGCGGGGCGCTGCCCCCCGGCCAGCCCCACACTGCACAGCCCATTTCCCACCAGCAAAAATGTTCTTGGCGCATCCTGGAGATGAGGCGCCCAAGTGGGTACCCAGGAGTAGCACCCTGGATGCTGAGGGGAGGGTAGCAGCGTGGTGGAGGCATTGGGGATGAGGGTGGAGGGAGGAGATGGAGGTGGGCGGGAAGGGGCTGCGAAACTCACAGGAAGAAGTCAGAGCAGGTAAATGGCAACAAGGCAGCAGCACGAAGCATCCCCGCTGACTCACACCCAGCAACAGGCTGGGGCTGGTGTTTAAAGAAGAGAAATAAAGAGTTTTGGCTTCATTTATCTGAGAAAAACAAAATTAGGGGCCTATTCAGTCCCACGTTTTTGTTTTGGGATCCTCCTCTTCCTTCCAGCCCTCAGCAGCATCGCTGGGTTTTGCTGACTCACCCGAGGCTCATCTCTCCAGGAGGCACCGGGTGAGGAGCCAGGAGCAGCCCAGGCACGAGCCACGGTCACAGGGTCCCACGTCCTGCTGTGCCACAGGTCCCAGGGAGCACATCTGGCCAGAGTGATGGAGGCAGCACCCTGCCAGGACCTCCCCATGGATCCCACAGGGACAAAGGGGTCACAACGGCCAAAATGCTCCAACCCATCCCATCCCACCCCATCCCATCCCATCCCATCCCATCCCATCCCATCCCATCCCATCCCATCCCATCCCATCCATTTCTAAAGACATCCCCGATGTCACTGCCCACCAGGAGCCACCACAGCACTGGGTTTCAGCAGGGCAGGGACCGACTGTCCTGGGGCCAGAGGAAGCCGCAGCCCAGCTCTGAGCGGAGCCATTCTGGGCGGGGATGCTCAGATGCTCTCTGCAAACCAGACCCCTGATCCCACATGCCTCTGCTGCCTCTGCCGGGGCCTTTTATCCACGCAACACAAAGTGAAAGGAAAATAAGGAGCCACTGGAAGGGTGGAGATCTTCTCAGCCACAGCCAGCAGGGTCTGCTCCACACACACCACCTTCACTTTCCACCTCTTTGCAGAGCTGAGGGCCGGGGTCAGCTCCTCCTCCCAACCCCTCTCCTTGCCAGATTTGCTATCAGAGCTGACAACGCCGCGAATGGAAAAGCACACATGTGCTTTTATGGGAGGAAGTGGTTGATATTTGCAGGTGTGATTAATCTCGAAGTAAACACTGATGTAAACCATTAACTCAGGGCTGACCTATGTCCTTTGTGCTTCCCTCCCACAGGCAGAGCTTGAAAAAACCCCTTATCACCAGCACTGCACGGTGCTGCCTCCTCCAGCCCTGCACCCCACAGCCAGGGGCTTCTCCTCAGTGTCAGAGAGACCACACAGCACTCGGAGCATCCCTTGCTCCACCAGCCTCACCCCGACCCTGGAGACAGCCCTGCCTGACCCCACCGCTACCTCGGACCCCAGGGACAGCTCTGGATTCCCCACAGCTACATCCCAGAACTGCTTTTATTTTTGGACGTGTCCACCCGTTCCCTTAATGTTTCAGCTGGAAGTGATTTTTGGGGAGAGGCCCAGACCCACGCCTGCAAGCGGAGCAGCCGTGAAGCCCTGCCAGAAGAAGCCCCACAACACCCACAGCTTCCCGGCAGCTCCCGGCCTCAAGCTCTGCCCAAAAACGAAATTTCTCAGGGCTCAGCCCATGGGCAGGGCCCCCCACAGGACAGAGGAGAGGCTGCCACCCACCCCCCCAGCACAGGGATCCTGCCTGCGGCCTTTCAACACAGAGCAGCATAAATAAATACATACATATGTACTTAAAGAAGGGAAAAAAACCAAACTGAAACACAAAGCTGCATCAAGGCCAACCCCTCCTGAAGCACCACTCGTCCCTGGCACTGGGAGCAGGACGGCCTCGGGATGTGTTTCCTCCACCAGTGCCAAGCCTGGGGAGGGTTTCATTTACGCACCCCCGAAGCTCGGTGACGCCAGCACCGTTTTGCATCATTCTGTCCTTCCTCAGCTGTTTATTTAACACAGTTTCACCCCTGTCACGGGCTTTGTCAACACCAGGGCACAGCAAACACCTTGCTGAGATAAGCCCGGGCTGTGCAGCCCAGCTCCACAGGGATCCAGAGCGGAGCATCCCCCCGGCTGCTGGCACCACCACCCACCTTGGCAGCCCCCGAGCAGTGCCAAGGGGCTGGAATCACAGAGAACCCGCACCAGGCACGATGCCCACAGCAGCCTGGAGGCTGCCAGCGTGTTGGGAGCAGGACTGTGGCTCTTCCCGGTGTGGCACACACAGCTCCCGTGCTGGGTGGCCGCTGCGGGTTTGTTTGGAGCAGGGAAAGGCCAGGCCGGGAGCAGCTCAGGGGTTTCATAACAGGGCTTTGTCTGCGCAGGTGCTCAGTGAGGAAGGGACCCCGCGGCCACCAACAGCCCTCCTCTTCCTCCTCCTCCTGCTCCTCCTCCTGCTCCTCCTCCTGCTCCCCTCACATGGCACAGCAGACACGAACCTCTGTCACCACCAGCTCCCACGCACGAACCCACCCTGGGATGCCTGGGGCAGGGAGAGAGGCAGCAATGTGTGCCAGGAGAGGGGATGGCAATCAAGTGGCAGAGGGACACGAGGGGATTGCACCCCACTGAGTGATCCAGAGCTGGTTGGGGGCACACGTCCCCTTCGCCATCTCCCCAAACACCCCCAGAGCTCTCACTGCAGCCTCCCAGGCTCTCCTTGCCCCACAGGCCACCCTCCCCCTCCTTCTCCCATCACACAGAGGTTGTACAACCCCAGCACCCAACAGGACCTGCAGAAGAGCTGGTGGAAACCCCCGTGGGTGAAGAGCCAAGCAACACCCCAGACTCGAGACCCAGCACTACCTAAGGTCATGCATTTCCACCTTACCCACAGCAGCCAGTATTTTAGGGGAAATCCTGAGCTCTGAAGCAATGCAGTGAAAACCTGAGAGCCTCCTGCCACCTCAGGAGCCGAGCAGGGCACTCCTCCTCCAGCAGCCATCCCGAGACTCCTTCAGCCAGCAGGAAAACACAGTTGTGTTTCTATTTTAAAAAAAGCCCTTCTCTGCATCCTGCTGGCACCACATTAAAGCTCTCAGGACACGGTGGCTATTCTTAGCTCCCTGCAGGCTTTTGGCAGCCCCAGGAGCCTCCACGGCACCTGTTGGCAGCAGCCGTGCTGCCCCGGCGCTGGGGAGGTTTGGTGAAGCTGGGACAGAGCCCGGAGCAGCAGCGTCCCAGTCAGCACCATCACCTCAAAACACCTCTGTCAACAAGTGTGCAAAACTCACCATGAAGTGCCTGGGGAGCTCAAACTGCCAAAAACACCAGATGGGAAATCTCCCCCCTGTTGGCATTACCAAAGCTGGGCTCAACACAGAGCAAGGAGTTGTTGAATCATGGAGTGGCTTGGGTTAAAAGGAACCCTTAAAGATCATCTCATTCCAACTCCCTGCCATGGGCAGGGACACCTTCCACTAGACCAGGTTGCTCAGAGCTCCATCAAACCTGATCCAGCCTGGCTTGACAGCAGAGGTTTTGTGCTCTTGCATCTTTTCAATACACAGCAAAAACCGTGTGGAAAAGGCACGGGAAAGAGCCACTGATCCTCCCATGGATGCTCAGTACCCCACTGCTTGACAGTGTTTACCAGCAGGCTTCTTGATTTCCTACCAAATACCACAGGCAGCAAGTGGTTTGGACTCATTTTGCCCACTAGATTAAAACGGAGAGGGGATAAAAGGATAAACGCACGGATATTTAAACAAACCAACAGAAAAATCTCCTCCTGCAGCTACTGCTGCTTGCTTGGCAAACAGCCTGGTCTTCTTGGGCATTCCCATACCCAGCTTTTAAAAAGAAACCTCTCCCCTCAGCCAGCCTTACACACACCCTCATCCCGGGGCAGCGTTATCCGGGACCCCGGGGTGCGGGGGCAGCCCCAGGGCATGGGGTGAGCAGGGGGCAGCTGCTCCCTCCGGGTCGGCCAGGGGCTCCTGGGTCCTGCTTTGTATGAATTTAAGCTTTTTCAATCCCACTTATTCACGAGAAGAGCTTAGAGCTGGGGGAAGCCAAAGAGCAGACAGGGCAGCCTTTGTGTGGCTCGGCCGCCCACCCCAGGGCTCGGGCAGCCCCCGCGTCTCCCCACGCAACCCCGGCAGCAGAGCCTGGGGCACTGCGGGGAGCAGCGGGGCTGGCACGGCCCCTGCAGCCCCATGGAGCCTCCAGTGAGCAGAGCCTCGTCTTCTGAGTGAGAGGGAGAAATGAAGCCTTGAGCAGCCCCTGTGAACAGCAGCCACACTGCGCTACCCCGGTCTCTCACACAGGGAAGGGTCCAGGGCTGCTGGGGGGATTGGATTCGAGGTGGCTACGAGATCCAGATGTCCAGTGCTGGGCAGGAGTTAAGTCACTAAAACCCTTGAAGCATCAGCACCATGTCCCAGGCCAACCCTCCTTCAGTGACATTTGCATGGTTGCTTCAGGGCAATCTTTGAGGAGAAGGAAACATGAAAGGAATGCTTTGGTTAAGGCCAGAGGTGCTTGACCTGCTAAGAACACGCTGCCCTTACTGCCAGAGCCTGGCAAAACTGAGCTAACGGGACACACAGAGCTGCCTAAACCCTCTCCTTGCTCTCATTAACTGGACCCACAGGGCCAGATCCCTCCCTGCCCTGCAGCTCCTCCAGGCAAGGCCCAGAAAAGGGAATATCACCCCAAAGCACTGCACTGAGGCAGACAAACACCATCTTCCACGAGCTCCCCTAGGCTGCGGCGGAGGGAGAAGCCTCAGACCCGCTCTGAAGCTCCCGGGAAGCAGCTCTGGCTCCCACCCAGCACCCGCCAGAGCTGCAGCTCAGCAGCACCCAATGACCACATTTTAACCCGTTCAGAATCCCCTCAGTATCTTCCTCACCCAGGCTTCATCAGCCCAGCACTGACACGCAGAGCTGGCTGTCTCCTCCAGCAGCAAGGAACTGGGGAATGGGACCACCAAGACACTTCCAAAAATCCCAGAGGACATGGAGCACTTCCCTGCTGAATCCCACTGTCCACAGAGCATCTCATGTCCTGGCAGAGTTGTTCTCTACAGCAACTCTTCCTTACATCAAGAGACACTGGGAGTCTGAACTCCGACGTGGAACAAGCAGGGTGGGAGGGATGGACAGGGAGATGTCAGTGTCCTGCTCCAACAGAGCTGCACAGCCCCTCACACCAGGAGCAGGGTCATTCCTTGTGGGAGACACTGAGGACAAAAGTAAAGGGCTTCCCAAGCCTCCTCCAAGCTCCTGGGCCAGCAAGGGGGAAGATGTTCTCTCTCCAGGAGCCTGAGCAGGCATCCAGCAAGGGCTGCAACACCTCCAGGCTCCCCAAAACAGCCCTGTTCCCGTGCCAGCGCTGCTCTGCCGGAGGCACGGGAGGTACCCGGCCGAAAATGCCAAATTCACAGCTCTGATGACTTCCAGGAGATAACCTGAGTTTAAACTTTCTGGTAAGCCCGCCCTTCCCAGCACCGGCAGAGCCGCTTGCGCAAGAGCCGCCTGCCCGGGGCTCTTTCTCTCAGCAAATCTGCCCAGAACAACGGGCAGCCAGGTTGTGAAATGGCCCGAGAGGAAGAGAGTCACAGCAGAGCCCCGAGGGGACCGGGCTGGCCGAGGAGGCTGGGACAGGTGACAACGGCTCCTGCAGCCTGGCTCGGGGAGCTGCAGGGCTGTGGGAGCCAGCGCACCACGGTGACAGCTCAGTGACACCCACGGTGGCCGCTGCCCGTCCACTAGACAAGTGGGAATAGAACAAGTTTAAGTTGTTCCTAGCACTGAGCTGGGAGCTGCCATAAGGCTCACTGCCACTGGAATTCAAAACACATCCCTGCTCCAGACACCTCCCCTGCTCTTTATTTTATTTACTGCTTTTGTTAGACTAAGCCGAGGATAACATGCATACTTTCGGGTTTGTTTGGACCTGATTGCATCTGCTTTTCCCCCAGCCCGGCCGAGATACCCAGGATTCCAGCCCCATTTCCAAGCAACACCCCTTGGAGCCGGCTCCCGCCCGCACCTACGGGATGAGCTGCCGCTACTGGAATTGCAGCCTGACGGAGACGCGCTGCCAAATTTCCACAGCAGCCCCGGCTTGTGTTCCAGCTACATTTCCCTGAAAACACACACTTGGCAGGACATGCAAGGAGCCTCTGGAGAGGCTGCCCCAGCTCGGTGCCGCGCACCAGGGCCAGAGGACGCGGGAGGAGAGCAAGAGTGGCTGCTCCGATCCCGAGTGCTCAACAGAAGATGCTCCCAAGCCAGGAGGTGCTGCAGCCCTTGGGAAAGGGACAGCGCAGAGTCCCAGCCTGCTGTTACACAGGTTTAGCCTGATCCAGAGTGTGAGGCACACAGCAGTGACCCCAAACCTGCCTGACCCCCATCTTCTGGGGCCAGAAGACCTGGAGAGGTTGAGTTCAAGTGGGGCACCCACCTGCAGCCAAGAGCACAACACGAGGCAGCAAACTCAATTATGGTGACAAAGGAAATTAATCCATCCCTCCCCTGATCCCAAATCTATAGGCCAAACCGGATAAGGACACCAAGAGCAGAGCAGCAAAGTCCCAGCCTGGCTGGGCGCCCCAGGAACATTCAGATCTGGGTTTGTATTTTGGACTTTATCTCTGGTTTAGGCTACAGCTTGCAGGGCAGCCGGGCACAGAACCACGTGCGGCCCTGACGCCAATGGCCTGAATAATCTCATTACATATGACGGCAAAGGCTGTGCCAGCTGCAGACCTCCTGAGCCAGAGCACTCACCTGCCCTCCCCAGTGGGACAGGGCACTTTGGCACAGCAGTGCCCTTATCCACAAGAAGATGCCACCATCCTCCTCGGCAGCACCAGAGGGACAATGGAGCCACAGGAGAGCTCCCAGAGTGCTCAGAGTAGATCCTGCGTCCCCCTCCCAGTGACACTTTCTAAGTGATATTTTTGTGGCTCACAGCATCTCCAGCAGAACTTTTTGTTTCAGGTCATCTCAGGTCCACCAGCACTCAGGGCCATTAGTCCCCACCCCAGGACACAAAGGAGCAGCGAGTTAATGCAACCATTAAACCTGCCAGCCGCTGTAATCCCCACCTCAAATTGGTAAAATCTTAAAAGGCTGAAATCTTTGAAACGAGTCAGCCACGGGGTACAAAGGAACAACAGTTTAAAAGGCTGCTATAGCTCTCTGCATTCAGACCTGCTCTTGCGTGCCCTGCTCCAACCCCCGCGCTGCTCCCCATCCATCCATCTCCTGTGGGGAACCAGCCCCAGAGCTGAGAGTCCTCCCCAAAAGGAACCTGCAGGCACCGGTCACGCTCACAGCCCTCGTGCCAGCCAGAGCTGAAAGGAGATGTTTTCAGAGAGCAAGAGAATCACCGAGTGGTTTGGTTGGAAGGGACCTTGAGGGTCACCTCATTCCAACCCCCCTGCCGTGGGCACGGACACCTTCCACCAGACCAGGCTGGTTTCTCATCTTGCAGCAATGAAGACGGGACCCACTTCCAGTGGGATACAGCTCTCAGGGGCTGCTAAAATCCAACACTGTCCCCCCAGATATGACCACGATGCTGACTCAGTGACTGCCCGGGCTCCAAACTGGTTTTTTGGGGAGTGGTCAGGCCAAGCTGAGTTCCCATGCCAGCCTCTGGAGCTGGTGGAGGGATCGCCCTGATTCTGCTTCCAACTCTCCCTCCTCCAAAATAGGCCTGCAAGATCAGCCAGGTCCTGAAGACCCTCTCCCAGCTGCTGCCTCACCTCTGCAGCCCACAAAGGGCAGAGGAGCTGAGCAGCCTGGGGTGGGCACGGGGCTACCTGGGGGCACCTGGCACAAGCCAGAGCCCTGGAGCTGGGCTGTGGCAGCCGCCCTGGCCCCACAGCCAGCCCCGGCGTGGCGCAGGGGAGGCAGCACGTTATTCTTGGAAACCAGGAGGTGAGGTCATGCTGCCTGAATGCTGCAACTTGAGGCCAGACGCGCGGGGCCAGTTGTGCTTGGAGAGGAGCCTGACTTCTGCAGCGAGGGCCGTCTGCAGGTCGGGAGGCCGCTTGTGCTCCGAGCAGGAGGAAAGGGTTTCTTAAGGAAGGAGGGCTCTTCCCTCTCAAGTTTCTCAGCAGACAGCAAAACCACAGCAAAAGGATGGGTTAGAAAAGAGCAAAGCCCTCGGACCACCCTGGTGTGGGGCACAGGAGGCCACCAGGAGGGCTCAGGAGATGGCAGATCATAAACCCAGAGTGATGCTGCTCCTGTGCCACAGGATCAGCCCAATGGCCACTTCCGACCCGGCCACTCCTCCAGATGCCTCCCACGTACCTGCACCGCCCTGAAACCCAGCAAGAGCTCATCCATCTCATCAGATACCAGAGCACGGCCAGAGCTTTCTGGGAAGAGAGAAGTCACCAACTTGATCCTTTGGGCTTCCTCAGCAGGAACCTTCCGGGAGTTTTCATCACTTGTGCCCACCCATCGTGATCAAAACATGCCAGGAGACCTGGCTCAGGCTGCACGGCTTCAGCTATTATTTATAAACTGTTTTGGTTGTTTCAGAGCACGTGTCTGGCAAAGCCCAGCCTCTGCTCGGCATCCCTCCCTGCCGAGGCAGAGCCATCACCTCCACAGCCCCCTGAACCAGCACTGTCCTGCAACGAGGCTTTCCCAACGTGTGTGTGAAGTGATGGCACGGAAGGCACAAATCTTGCCAAAGGCCAGCACGGCTCAGTACGAATGACAAAATCATCACTTTACCTGGTGGTATTTGGCTATTATTAAATCACACATCCAGGGGCTGCGTTTTCATCCTGCGAGGCACAGGCAGCACAGCTCCTCAGCCCAGCGCCGCCTCTGACGTTCAGTAAATCACTGCATCTCAGTTCCCCACCTTGGAAAACGTGGGAAACGTCTTTTGCAAGACCTATGGCTGATGGCATTGGGTTATTATTGAGAGGAAGAGCCCCGCCACTTCCTGAGCACGTACCAAAGAGAAAACCCCTGCTCCCGGGTCTTATCAGTCCATCACAGTCATAGTTCTGACGGCTCAGAACATGTGAAGTGTTTAAAAGAGACTATGGCAAATCCTAAATTGTTTAAACAAACTCAAACCCCAAGTCAGTAGGCTCCTTTGGTCAATGAGATAATAAACCACCGCTTTGGAAAAGTCCCGGTGATGTCACTGCAGTTTCCACGGCTTTTCAACCACAGCTTGCACAGAAGGCCACAGCGAAGACATTTCTGATTACATGAAATACATGGCAGGGCTAATAAAAAAAACATCTCTCCACTGAGAGAGGGGCAGAAGAACACCAGACAGAGCAAGCTGCTTCCCATGAGCACGAGCCCAGGATCTCCATCTACTCCATCACTCCAGGGATATTTTTCCAGATGGATTTTTGGAGGGACACAGCATTTGATCTCAAACGAAGCTGTGGGACGCAGGGTGCTTTGGCCACCCGAACTCGCTCGTCCACAGAGCTGCTCCGTTCTCAGCTCCGAGCTGCCTGCCCTAATTCCACGATAGGCACTTCCCAGAACACTGAACCATAAGCACCATCCTCCTTCCTCCTTCTCCATCAGGGGAACCATCACTCACAGATTATCTGATGAGACCAAGAGTGAGACCGAGAGTGTTTCGCAACCACGCCCCAAAGCACCAAGGATGCTCCAGAAACAGGGGCAAATCCACGAGCAGCCTCCACGGCCCTGAGCTCCTCCAGCCCTTCCAAAACTCACCAAGCCAGGTGAGGATCTCCTGCTTTGAAGCCAAAGTCAGCAGCGAGGTTTGTTCATTTGTTTTAAAGCAAACCTGCTCCACAAAGAGCTCCGTCGAGCGATGTGTACGACAGAGAAAAACTCATCACCTGCCATTACCAGTCCCCACTCTCCAGCCTGGCTTAGCTGCCATTTCCTCGTGGAATTAAGGCAGCCAGCCCAAAGATTAGTCTTAAAAGTGGAATTTGCAGTAGGCAAAGAGCCCTCGCTCCCAGCCCCACCACTGCAGCCTGACCACAGCAAACCCTGCCAAGTCAGGCCAGCAGTGACCTACATACAGCAGCCTCCACAGAAATTACAAGCCTAATTTTGCCTAATAATAAATCACACCAAGGTACAAGGAAGAAAGGGGTAAGGAACCAGGCAGTTCAGCTCCATTCATCACCTCTCCCTGGGCTTTCTGTTCCCACCCTGCAGCAGATCATCGTGCTTCAAACAGGGTCAGGTCATGGGTGACCGGAACCATCCGTGGCTGCTTCACACCAGATAATTCAGGGATGCCACGCTTCAGGTACCAAAAATTACAGTAAAATTACAGTACAGAAAGATGAAGAAGAATCTATAAGAAAAGCAGAGGAATCTCTTGTTTTCACCCAGGTACTACACAGCAAGCAGAACTACCATCCATCGCTTCGCACACAGCATCATCTCATTTAATGATGTGTCTCTGCCATGGACTATTGCTCTGGAAGGAGAAGAAAATTGGCCTTAATGTTTTCACTGCTGCTAGAACACTGTCTCCAAGCTGAAACTCTCCTGGAGCACTGAAAAGTTCTCTTCAGCAAAGTGACTCTCAGCAAAACCCTTACCTAAATCCATCTCTTGATTTGGGAGAAAGAGCTTTAGCAACACAAAAGTTGCTCACGACTTCCCAAGAGGAAGCACAACCTGACCAGAAGACACCATTCCCATCAGGGAGAGACACAACTGCGTCTCACCCTGCAGTGAAGGATTGCATTGTTATACAAGATTTTGGAAGAGCAACCCTAAAGAATGACACTCCAAATGGAAAGGTTCACTGCACAACCAAAGCAGGCAGCAGACAGATTTCAGCTGTGGCTCCTGGCAATGGGCCATCAGGATTCTTTTAAGCATCATCTGAAACATGACAACTCGATGCAATCACTTCTGTGGATCCTGCTTTAGGTCATCTTTCCACTCTGATGAAGCCCATGAGTAATTTGGACCCAAATACCTCTCCACAGGTCTCTAGCAGAGACGTCAGCCCGGCTGCGTACCCGAGGAGGGAATGAAGTCAGCACACATCATGTCTAGGGCAGTCACCCACACCAAGTTTGGGCTCGGCAGCTTGGTCCAAATACCCCAATGGAATAAGCCAAGCCTGTAGCTCACACTCACGAGGGCAGGACGGGTACCCATGGGCTCATACCAGAGCCCAAACTCCCAGCGTAGCAGTTTTGAAGGTGCTGGAGGGAATCACTTACAGTAGCAGCTGTGCTGCTCTTTGAGAAGCCAGGGACACGTCCAACCACTCAGCTGAACTCGTCCCTCCCTGTCAGGGATGCCAGAAGAGGCCAGGACAGGGGACAGGCAAGACAATCTCTCTTCCTAAAAGAGATTCAGTGTCAGATATACCTCACCCCGCAAGAGCCACACAGACGCTCTGTGTCACCCTCTTACATCCCAGCTCGGAGTCCTGCACTCCAGGAGGCTTTCCAACAAGCCAAGGAACCCGTGGGACACGTGACAGCAAACCCTGACCCCTCGCTCTGGCACGGGCAGGGTGACAGCACCAGTCCCGTGCCCCAGCCACGGTGGGCACAGGAACCTCCGGCCTCGCTCTCCTCCTCCATCCTTCCCCTTTCAGGGCTGCGAAAAGGAAGTGCTGGGATCTGTGCTTTAAATACATGACTCAACTTCAGAGGCGAGGAGGAGCCCGTCTGTCAAAACAGAAGAGGATTTCGCTAATTTTCAACCCAAAGAGATGACAATACAATGTCGCCCTGGAGTACAACGCGGGTGATGTACTTACGAGCAACGTCTTTGGTGTTTCTGAAGGAAAAGCCAAACTTTTCTCACCTAACTGACCCCCCTTCCCTAACCACAGACATTCAGTACCTTGCCCAGCCCACCACCTCTGCAGCACAGCTTGTGCCCCCAAAGCCCCGTGTTTGTTCCCTCACTCAGGTTAGGAACCCCAGACACCAACAGAGGGGCAACTCTAAACACAAAGGAAGTGGGGTTATGGGTTTGGGTGGGAGTTACAGGTTTAGGTGGGGGGTTACGGGTTTAGGTGGGGTGTTTTTAGCCTCCCCAGTTCTCGAGGTAACGCCAAGGACTGGAACAGCTCATGTGTGGGCGCAAATTGCACGGATGCTGGAGAACACGGCGCTCCCACCAAGCAGACAGCCTTGCTCCCGCGTCACCCGGCGTGCCAGGAATCCATTCAAACTTCCCCAAGCCTCGCTGGCAGGGAGACACGCTCCCCTCTTTGCTCGAAAACCTCGTTTGGAAACAAGGAGAAGGATTTTATCACCTAGTGCGAGGTCAAATACACCTTGTAGCCACTGTTTATCTACGCCTATCAAAGAGAAGCAAGTTAGGGACAAGGGGTAACATCGTAACGCTGAAATATTCCCTGTGGGAAGCGGGGGAAGACAGTCGCTCGGTGTTACAGCCGGGAGGGGACATCGAACGGGGACAGTGAGCAGCTGCCGGTGCTTACACCACACACCACGAGCAGCCCACGGAGGGAACCCCACGTTCCGCGATGTGGCCCCCACACTCGGGGATGCAGACCCCGGCATTCCGAGATGTGCATCCCCCAGGGGGATCCCAGCCAGGCCACGGTCTCTTCTCCACTTCTGACCCCCCCCTTCCCCCTCCTCGGGCTACCAACATGTCATTTCGCTTCGTTTCCCACTACAAAGCGGGAAAGCCGCGTCTCGCTGCTCTTGATGGGGGGGGGGGGGAAAAGACGAGATTAAAGCGCGGCCGGAGGGGCGGGCGGCAGCTCATTGTCCGGCCGGCCCCGCTGCCGCCGCTGGCCCCGCCGGGACCCCCTTCCCCCCGCAGCAGACACCTTCCATCACTGTCAGCAGCGCCGCTGCCGCTCCCCGGCCCCTCCCGGCCGCCTCCGGCCGAGCGCCCGCGCGGTCCCCGCGTCCCCCCCGGTCCCCGGCGCGGGGGTCCCCGCGCACCTTGAGCGCGAACTTCTCGCCGCTCTTCTTACTGAAGATCTCCAAAACTTTCCCGTTGATGCCGAGCCCCAGCACTTGCGTGGTGACCTTGTAGTCGTCCGTGATGGCATTCTTCCGGATCTGCAGGCCGCCCTTCCCCGGGAACGGCGGCGGCCCGTGCGGGGGAGCGGCGGGCGGCGGCGGC
>NW_024582078.1:3210971-3222330 GCF_017639235.1 Corvus kubaryi | reverse complement strand
GCGCGGGATGGGCCGGGGGTGCGGGGGGTGAAGCAGCAGCGCCGCCGCCGCCGCCCCCCGCCGGTGCGCCCCGGCCCCGACAAGAGCGATGGCTCCGGTGCGGCGGCGGCTCCTCCTCCTTCTCCTCCCGCCGGCCCGGCTCTGATGTCAGCGCCCCGGCCGCCGGGGGAGGGACGGGGCGGGGCGGCCCCGGGGCTGAGCCTGCGCCCGCCGGACCGGCCCCGCCGCTGCCCGAGGGGCGCCGGGGGGAGATGGTGCCCCGGGGGTACGGGTGACCCCCGGCCCTGCCAGCGAGCGCGTCTCCGCTCCCCTGAAGCCGGCGGTGGGATGGCAACAGGTCGCAGCGTTGCCGGTGACCCCCCAGTGACAACAGGAAAGACTGTTCACAAGCGCGTGGAGCGACAGGACAAGGGGGAGCGGGCTCACGTTCAAAGAGAGAAGGTTTAGATTGGATATTAAGAAAAAAATTCTTCTCTGTGAGGGTGATGAGGCCCTGGCACAGGGTACTCGGAGAAGCTGTGGATGTCCCATCCCTGGCACTGTCCAAGGCCAGGTTGGATGGGGCTTGGAGCAACCTGGGATAGTGGAAGGTGTCCCTGCCCATGGCAAGGGGTGGAATGAGATGATCTTCAAAGTCCTCTTCCAACCCAAACCATTCTATGTTTGTATGATTCAAGCAGTACCAGTGTCCCCCCTGCACCTGGCATCTCCTCGCTGTCCCGAGAGCATCCCAAGGTGACAAAGGGCTGCTCTGAGCATTGGGTGAGCGCTGGTGTCCAGCACCTCACCCACCACCGCTCCATCTACAACCACTGCCCAGGAAGACAAGAGAGGGAACCAACACCACAGCACACAGAGCATCAGGGGATGGGAATCCAGTCCAAAAAGAGTAAATCCTGTCCTGATGATAACAAATTAACCCCTATTTCCACGTTCATCCCAGAATCCAACAGAGATGAGGCTAAAAGAGAAGAGATCCGCTCCAAAGTGCAACCTGCCCTTGAGCTGCCTGACATCCAGTAAAATCCAATGAACATTGCTTCTGCTAGAGCGCCACAGGAAATCAAGATATTTCATTTATGGATACAAAAAGCACACTGATAGTCCCTGTTTTCTAAGTACAGAACATGTGGTTTTTGACATCCATCCCTCTTACCCAGCTCTGCCGCAAAAGGCAGGGAGTGTGCCCTGGGGAAGGGATGAAGGAACATCATGGTACACAGGATCTACACCATGTCCTCCACAAGCAGCTGCCACCACAAGAAAGAAGAATCCAGGTCCTAAAAAGGGACAGGACAGTGAAGGTCAGGACAGGGAAGGGCAAGCTGTGGCCTCTGTATGTCCCTACACACAGGCAAGGCCACCCCGGAGCAGGAGGCATCTGCTCTGCCACCTCAGCACCTTCTGAGATCAATAAAATCTTCTCAGGTTTTTTTTTAATCAAAGCAATAAAACTGCTCCTGGTTTTACACAGGCAGTTCTTACCCCGTGGCTGATCAATAGCGGGGTGAAGCAGCGGATCCAGCTAATCAAAGTATGTCATTAGCAGCAAGAGGCTGAGCATCTGTCAGGAGGTGGCAGTGACAGTCACCAGATGGGAGAGTGAGTAAACCTACACCAGGCGCTGGCAGCTTTATAAATAAAACTTGTCGAGCTCCCAGTGCATCTCACTGAGTCCTGAGTTTCCCTGAGAAACGTGGAGAGCAGCAGAGGCCTCCGCCTGCTCCCGGCTAAGCGTTGGCTGCAAGAACATTTCCCACTTGGAAAATGGATTCATTCTGGGACTCGCAGCATCTCCCAGAATTTAATCCTGCATCCTTCACCCCAAGGGGCTTTGCAGGGTGGGAGTTAAATCCAACAGACCCTGTAACAACAGATCAAAGCTGCTTCAAAGCTGCTGCTCTGCGGGGTTTTCCCACCTTTGGCATCCCCTTGCTTGGGCTCGCCTCAGCACGTCTGGGGAACGGAGCCTTTTGAGCCAAGTTTTTCTCCACAGAGGAATCTGGTCAAAGGAGAATGATTGACCCATTTCGTTGCTCCGTTTCCTTTAGTTTCATTCATATTTGCTTTGTAACCCGACCCTTCAGCTATTTCAAAGATAAACATCAGTCCAGAGGAGGCACAGTTTGGGAGCCTCGGGTCCTGGGTTTCCCATGGAATCCTCCTTGGTTACTCACCCGAGGCGAGGGCCGCACTGGCTCCTCCGTCACAGCCTGGGCCCCCTGGAGCTGGGACATCAGAGCCCCACTTCCCTCTGCCTTCAGGCCTGGGGGGTCAGGAAACCACAGTAATTAATCATAGAATCATGGAATGGTTTGGGTTGGAGGGGAGCTTAAAGCTCATGCCATCCCATCCCTGCCATGGGCAGGGACACCTCCCACTGTCCCAGGCTGCTCCAAGCCCCGTCCAGCGTGGCCTTGGGCACTGCCAGGGATCCAGGGGCAGCCACAGCTTCTCTGCCAGGGCCTTCCCACCCTCACAGTGAAAAATTTCTCCCCAATACCCAATCTAAATGTCCCATCTTTTAATTTAAAACCGTTCCCCCTTGTCCTGTCACCAAGCCTCTTAGCACCTTTTAACTATTTCTAATGCTTGTAGGGAGTTTGTGCTTGCACTATTTCAAGTCGTGCTTGTTGATAAACTTCAGGTTTCTCTCATGAAATCCGTGTCACAAGGACAGATGTTTCTTTCCATCATTACACCTTTTACGACGTAATTGCAATGACAGCATCTTCTGCTGCAGTCGATGGGAAGCAATGGGCCCTTCGGTGTGAATTTATTAAGAAATAAGGATTTTATTAAAGAAATAACCACGGAGGAGCAGGCAACAGATGGCCCAGTGTGACCATAAATATTTGATTTGCAATTCTGTGCCCCTTATAGCAAACCTGATCAGTGAAAGCTCGCTGGGCAGCGGAGCCTCGCTGAGGCAGAATTATAGAGATTTCTCCATAATGATCCCATCTGTCCTACAGACGGGATGGGGGGTGCCAGCTCCCCGTTCCGGGGTGCCGGGGACTCCCTGCCCTGCTCGGAGCTCATCGCCACGAGCAGCCACGAGGTGGCCCCCGGGCCCCGCCGAGCCCCGCTCCGCCCGGGGCTGCGGCACCGGAGCCGCGCCGAGGGGCCGCGGCCCCCAGCCCTGCTCAGGGTGGGACCCTGCTGTGCCACCTCTCCCCGAGCCTCAGAGGGAGCCGTCCCGGTTCGCCCCACGCCACGCATTCCCGAGGGAGTTGTGCCAGAGCAGGGTTAGGCTGCACATCGGGAGAAGGTTCTTCCCCCACAGGGTGGTGGGGTCTGCCATCCACCCGCTCCCCTTCCCACACACCCCACAGCAGAGCAAGAAGCACCATACGGGGTCCAACGTGGGAAGAACCCACCAAATCTGGCTGCTTTTTATCAAAAAACACAAAAAAACCACAAAACAAACCAACTCAAAAAACCGCCTTTGAACACCAAACCCAGCAGCAGTGACCTCCGATCCTCAGCCAGGAGAAAAATCATCCGGATGAGAATGGGAACTGATTTTTCCCTTCTTCTACTCCCATTTCCAGAGTGAAAAAGCACTGGCTGGCAGCAGGCTCAGCCTTTGCATCTACATGACAGAGGTGGCTGATCCATGAACGTGCTCTCCTCTCCATGGCGAGTAATGGACCAGATTGTTATTTGATTAGAGCAGAGTTACCAGGAAAAAATAGACCGTGAAGATGAGGGTAATGATCATTAAGGCTGTGTGCATCCTGTTCTTCTCGCTGGGTGGATTTGTGGGAGCACGAGGCTGGTGAAAAACTATCCCACTTAAAAAATGGTAATTCCTTTAAATAATCCCGTGTACTTTTAGGAGAGGAGTAATAGAGTTGAAAAGATGTTGTTAATCACCATTACAACTGTGAATGCCACTTGTAAAGCAACGGAAGGACTGAAATAAGGACAGGAGGTAGCACTGGAAGTTGCACGGAGGTTTTTTCCACCGTTCCCGGAGCTCCAGCTCAGCTCCCAGCAGCTGCTCCCAGGAAGTGGCTGCATCCCAGTGCCTGGAAGTGATCCTTGTGCATGGTTTGCAAACCTATTTATAAAGCACTGTGGGATCCTTCAGGATGAAAGGAGCTATTCTAACTCGGATTTATTTCCCAAAAATGCGACCACAAACTTTCTCCACTGCACCACTCAGGATGAGTCTGAGCAAGAGGGTTTTTATGGAGACCCTGTCTCCCAGCCCTGCCGGCGCACGGGATGTGTCTGCCTGGCAGCATCAGCCCCTTGCCAGGGATATTTGCCACGGGCACCACCCTTCCGCGGCAGCAGGGGATGGAGTGATGCCCCTTGGCACATGGTGGGAAGAGGCAGCAGCTCCAGGGCCGGGATTCCCGCCGGGGATTATCACCCTTGGGCTCCGGCGTTGCTCACATTCCCGAGCGGGACGGCTCCCCAGACCCTTCCCGCTGGACATTCCCAAGCTGACACACAGAGCCCGTGATTGCGAGACATGTCAGGAAATACTGCTCGGGATTAGGAGTGTCTGCCTCGTGGGGATGAGGATTTTCCTGCCCCCTTCCCGGCCAGCTGGGTGCTGGGCACACGGCGCAGGGCAGGGGACACACCACGGTCCCCAGACTCAGCAAGACCTGAGGGACAAACCAGCGTGTCCTGGGTGCATCCTACAAGTGTCCACCCCAAGCAGTGACCCCCCAGCTCAGGGAGGGTTTAGCACAAGGAAGTAGAACACTAAAAGCACCCAAAACCCCCCAGCACCGACCCCTCACTCTGCTTTTCTCAACACAGGGATTTTTTTCCACCTGGAAACTGGATCCCAATTCATTCCCCACCAGATGATGCCAAATGTACTTCCCTAAGTCACAGTCACAAAAACCACCACTCAGAAATGTACAGGCCCTAAAATAATTGGCTTTAAAAGGGATGGAGCCCAGCTGACGATGGAACCCACAGATCCCACACCAGGGAAAACATAAGGCACAGGCTGGGGCAAATGGACCTGGTTTTAAGGCCAGCACCCTGAGCTCCACTGTCCCTGGATGGGAGGTTACCCAGGCTGCAGAGGGATGACAAGGTAAGACCCTGGAGCAGGAGGAGGATCTTCACACCAGCTCCAACTCAACCTGGCACAACCCCCATGAGCCCTAAATGTGCCTTCTCTCTGTGCCACCTCCCAGACCTCTTCTGTCTGCTGGCATCCACATATAACCCAAATCCCCGCTGCTCTGCCAGCACAGAGGAGGCATTTGTGTGACAAGATTATGGAGATTAGCCCCATTAGCATAAGCAGCTCCTGGGCTGGCCCTAATCCAGAGGGACATATGCAGCCCATGTGCTGCTGCTGCTGCCCTGGCTGTCCCGAAGGCCCTGTGGGAGATGGGAACAAGATTGTCACCCATGTCCCCGTGTCAGGGTGGGCACCCACAGATCCTCTCAGCTCAGCCCAGCCCCTGCAGCACGATGGCCACGCTGGGTCAGGGGCTGGGGGACAATCCGAGAGGTGGCAGTGACCCCACGCTGCCAGCACAGCCCTCCTGCCCCGCACAGGTGCTGCCTGGGGCTGGCAGGGCTTCATCGGGGTTTCTGCCTAGAGTGGAAAAACACTTGGGCCACCGAGCGAGAGGCTAAAAGTGGCCGAGGTCAGGGCGAGCAGCTGCCGGGGCCGTGCTGGAAGGGCCGAGCTCAGAAAGGGCCGGAGCCGCCCCGGCGTGCTGAGCCCGAGCCGGCGGGATTGCATTGCACAGCCTGGAGCTGGCATGTGGAGCAGCCAGAAATAAACCTGTTTGTGTAGCAACTGGAAACACAGCAACGGCAGCGAGGTGAGGTGGGATGCTCTTTTCTGGGTTTTTGTTCGGGTTATTTTTTTGGGAGACCAGAAATATTTCTTTCTTTGGGTGGGAGAGATTTGTTGTGAAGATGTTTTTGCTTGGGATGAGAGGTCCCCGGAGCATCCACAGCCTGCAAGTGGCAGCAGGGTATCTCCATGGAGGTCTGGGACTCCCAGCAGCATCTTCATTGCCCTTTCCTGTACCACAGGCTTTAGGATGCTGGGGTGTGTGGAGAAAGGCTGGATACAGCACAGAGCAGAGCCAGCAGGATGCAGGGACAGGCTGGACCAGGTGTATCCCAAGATTTGGGGGACATCACTGACAGTGCTGCATTCCAGTCCCTTTCCAGCTGTTACTGCACCTTGTGTACAGGGAAAGGGAGTCAGGAATGATCTGGGCTTCTTCAGATGGGCTCATAATCGTGGAGGACCCAGGATTATGGCCACACAGCCCTGCAGTGGCAGGATCCAGGAGGACAGAGCAAGCTCCGAGGTCAGCAGACAGAAAATAGGGAAGATGGTCTGATTAAAGTGTCCAAAGCAGTTTTCTATAAAATTACCTTCCTGCAAGCACAGGGCAGAGCACAAGGTCACCCCGTGGCTGGGACAGAGCAGCAACAAAGCTCCCACCTCCCACCCCTGCTGCTGGTGGTGCTTAATCCCCTGGCAGTGCCATGTGGGAAGAGCTCTGCAAACGGCATCAGGGAGGCTGGAGACAGGGAAAGGACTGAAACTGGGCCCACCAAAAGCTGCATTTGTTGTGCCCTGTGGGAAGGTAAAACATCTTTCTGTAACGCTGCCAGGAAGGGCCATGGAACGAGACCAGAGCCTGAGAAAGCAGCTCATAAAGGCCAATTTCCCCACGGTGTGTAACTAGACCCAGCAGTGTGGGTGATGCATGAAGCTCTGGGTTTAGTTTAATAGGGAAAAAAAAGTCATCAAAGAATATTTAGAAGAGTTTGTGTCATTCTGGTGCATTTCCCATCACGTGGGGATGTGTCAAAGGATCATGCTTAGTCCTGCAAGTGCTGAAGAGGGGCCTGGAAATAGTTATAGCAAAGCATGTGATCCATTAGACAGGGGAAAAGAAGAAGAAAACCCAGCTTGGACATTCTGGCTCTCTCTTACCTTTCCTGTCACCTTATTTCTCTTCCTGGAAGCACAGGCTGAGAAATGAGGAATAAGATGACGAGGGAGGTGAAACGCTGCAGCCAGGCCATGTCACCAAGGCCTTGTCAGCTCAGCTCCACGCAACTGGTGCTGCTAAAACCTCCTGAATCAGCACCAGCTGGCTGGAAAAGGAAAGCTGGGCTCTTTGCTCCCCTCTTGCACCTCCCAAAATAACCAGCAGCTTCCCTGTCCTCACCCCCTCCAACTGCACACACCCCCAGCTTCCCCAGCACTCAACGTCCAGCTGGCATGTCCGACCTCATGCTCTCTGTGCCCCATAAGTGACCACACTGAAGGGGCATTTTTGAAGCTCACCAGGCTGTAAACATCAGAAAAGTGTTGGAAAACACAGCTCCCCCCTCCCAGTGCCCAGGGTCCCGTGAGGACGTTGTGAGGGGCTGCAGGGCACCTCCAGCAAGGAGGAAAATCATCTCAAACCACCCCCACTGTTTCCATTTCTATCTCATCTAAAGAAGAAACAGAGCATAAAAAGGTGGGCAGCACATTTCTTCAGGCTCCTTCAGAAGTCTGAGGAGCTGCAGGGGCTGCCCAGCTCCAGCCTCTTTCTGTCCTGGGCCCAACAGGAGTCAGCAGCATCCAGACCAAACTATGCCAAGGGCTGAGCTCCACACAGGGAAACAGCAATGAAGGGAATTGTGCAGGGGATCTACAGGGGCTCTACAGCTCCTGCCTCAGAGAGTCAGCTTCAGACAAAAAAAATTATCCCTCTCTGCTTGCTTGCCTGTATTAATTCGTGCTCGTGGCTTTGGGAGCAGAGGAGTTCTGGTGTAAATTACTTGCACAACCTTTCCCGTTTGATGACTTTACAGCTGGCTGCTCACACCTCAAATATAATTTCATTTATGCCATCCATCATTAGCACCTGCTGGAGAGCCTGGCAGCTCCTGTCGTTGGTGCTGCTGTCGCCGGGGGCTGTGGCAGTGGCAGGACACAGGCTGGGCACACAGGGTCACTGCCCTGCACAGCCCCGGGCAGTGCAGGACACGGCCAAGGACCCTGGGCATTCTCTGTCAGATCTGGGATAGGATTGAGTAAAATCCTTTTGTCCTTTCCTCCTTGCTCACCCGTGTCAGAACGAGCTCTGAGGCTCCTGCTGTGTGTGCCAGGGTGAACAGCATTTTTTCAGTTCCTTTCCCTGCCCTACAAGATCATCCTCATGTGGATGCCCACCACAAAGCCCTTGAAGGCCACAGCAGCCAAACTCCACTCTCCCAGCAGCTTCCTGGTTACGATTTCTTGCATTTCCATGTCCTCAGCAGCTGCCTCGCAGCCAGAACACCACCCAGGGCAAGACCTGGCTGAGTCATTTCTCATCCGGAGAGCCCCTTGCTCACATCCCCCCTGCCTGACACACTGCAGCTGAGGTGTTCTCTCACTGCAACTCCAACTGTGAAGGAATTCCTACTAAACCCAGCCCGGTTTGTGGCTCTGGTCTGTACAACCGCCTCCAACAGTCCCTTCTGTGGGCTAATCAGGCATGTGCTTTATTGCTCTCAATCCCTTCTCGGCTATGCTTAATTACACTTAATTATTGTAATCACGGTCTCTGCCTTCCTACCTACAACCCACCAGCCCAGCAGAACAATCCTCGGCGATACTGCTGCGCTTGTAAAGCCGAATTCCAGAGCTTCCGAGCCGGCGGGAGGAATGCAAACCCTTACATGGCTCCGCTCCTCTGCCAGAGGCTGGGGCTGCCTCTCCCTCGGCTTTAGAAAGCTCCTCTCAGCGCTTAAGAATGGACAGACTTAATTCGGGCAGCTATTCCATCCCCGCAGACAAAGGAAACAAGCCGGAGCACACTTAAGGAGCAATTATTTAAATCCCCCTGTCTGCAAGAGGCGAGGGGGGGGAAGCTGCTCGTGCCAACAATCCCCTCTCCCTGCGGCTCCCCAGAGCCACATCCCAAACTCTCCTTCGACTCCTTATAAGTTCAGCTTTCCCCAGATGTCTCAGGGCACAGCTGTCTGCATCTGCACCCGGTAGATCCCGTTTATCATTCCCCCATAAACACTGGGGAGAGAGGGATGGGACCACAGGAAAAAATCCGGTCAAGAACATGTGCTTTGTTCCCGGGTTTTACATCCAAAATCCAAGGGAAGAGAGCGATCTTCAGAGGGAAAGGCGCTTCTGAGCATCTGCGCACGTGGCTGTCCCAAAAAGTGTTTGCAAAGCCCATTAGGCTAACGTGAGAAGAGGAAAGAAAACAGCCCCGAAGCTGCCACGAGGAGCTGAGCTTACAAAAACCATCGGATGAACCACCCCAGCACCAGCACTCCGAGCTTGCTCGCTGATGCTTAAAGAAAACCTAATTAGGGGCAAAATCCTCCTCTTTGGTTCACACAGCCCCTTCCATGAGCAGGGACACCTTCCACTACTCCAAGCCCTGTCCAGGCTGGCCTGGGACACTTCCAGGGATTCAGGGGCAGCCACAGCTGTGCCAGGGCTTCACCACCCCCGGTGAAGTTTTTCCCCAATATCCAATCTAACCCTGCTCTCTTCCAGTTTGACGCTCTTCCCTCCTGTCCTGACACTACAATAATTAATAATAATTGGAATACACCACACGACTGATGAACTCCAGGCTTCTGCTCCCCATCTTTGTGCAGATTCAGGTTTTTACCAGCATCCCTCAGCACGATTTTGTCAGGCAGAAAGAGGTGGACGCAGCTTTGGTGTGGGATTCCCCAGCTCCTCCGCTGGCACCAAACATTATTTCCCCTCCCAGCGCCCGGCGCAGCTCAGACAGCAGAATTTGGGAGACAATACCTTATCATGTTACATCAACAAGCACTAAGCAGGGCAGATAAGATTTTTTTTTTAATCTGAGGTGCTGTGCTTGAGAAAATGACACTCAGCCCCTCTCAGAGAGTGTCCCATGGGCTCACGGCAGACTGGACACAGAGCTACACGTATTTCTATACATGTTCCACAAAGACATCTAAATCTCACCATATATTTTGTTTTTACTGTTTTCAGCTTGCAAACTTTTAAAAAATCAGATATTTGCCATTCACCCACATTAAAATGAGGCAAAAGTTCCCTCAGTGTTGTCTGCACACTTTGTGTGTGTAACACACGTGGTTTAGTCACACAGGTTGTAGCTGGAGACCTTTTATTGCAGCATGATTTCATCTTCAAACCATCCCAATATCCACTTGTGTACAGTAAGTTACCCATTTATAGGTTTCTAATAAAAGCAAATCTTCCCTAAGTGGCTATTACTGGATTTCTCCTTTCAGCCTGGGGATAAGCAGGATTCTGGGCTTTAAAAAGCTCTCTAGTGAGCTGAATAAGAAAGTGACACTGAAGAATGTCATGGCAAAACTCTGGTGTGTTCTAATTACAGCACTGTTAACGAGAGGAACATTTGTCAGAGCAGAGCTTCATCACGTTTAGCACAGACACAGAAACCTCCCACTCACACAGTGACAATTTTCACTCCTCTCTAGGCAGATGCCACAGGAGGTGGTGCCTGCCAGCACAAGGTAAGTTCCACCATCTGGAAAAAATTATTACTTTTTTCCTTGTTTTCCTTTTTAATCAAGGACTTTGAGGAATCTGCACACTCGATTGCTAAAGAAAATTATGCATTTATTTTCTTTTAAAAATGATCAAAAGTACAACTTTAAGAAATCTGCTCATTACATTTAGATACATAGTTTGAGACTGACTGATTTCCAGAGGGTTCCTCCACAGTGATATCCATGTGCACTTCCAAAGTTTTCCTCATTCCCCACCCTATTACACCTCATCACAATATTTATAATAAATATTGTGCAGATTCTGAGGATGCTGACATTCAGTTTGAACATCTGCAATGTGTCAGAATCCCTGAACAGGAACTTGGTTGCAGCGAGGCAGATGGAGGCTGGTAAAAGCCTGAGTGCTGTGTGGGAGGCTCAGGGGCTGCACAGGCTGCCTGACCCTGCCAGCCCCTCTGCTGGTTTGGAATAAAACGTCCAGGACAACGTTCAGCTCTTCACAAGGAGCCTTGGATTTCACCTGGTACAGGGGCAGTTACAAAGCTGAGCGGCATCGGTGGCATTTCAGAACACGAGGGCTCTCTGGTGGCATGGAGGAGGTGTATTTATTCCCTTCATTGAATTAATAGAAAAATAAAAATCAAGTGGTGTCTGTGCCCTTGTGGCTCTGCACAGGTCCCTGACAGGAGGGGGCAGCCGGGGGGGATTTGGGATCTTATCGCAGGGAACAGGGACAGGAGAGGGAAAGGCCTCAGGCTGGGCCAGGGGAGGCTCAGGGTGGAATTTCAGCAGGAATTTCCTCATGGAAAGGGTGCTCAGGCCTTGGCAGGGGCTGCCCAGGGAGGTTTGGAGTCCCCATCCCTGG
>NW_024582078.1:3200697-3210961 GCF_017639235.1 Corvus kubaryi | reverse complement strand
GGCCTTGGCAGGGGCTGCCCAGGGAGGTTTGGAGTCCCCATCCCTGGAGGTGCCAATGACTGGACATTGGTCTGGGTGACGAGGTGGGGATCAGGCACAGCTTGGAATTGATGATCCTGGAGGGCTTTTCCAGCCTCAGTGATTCCAGGATCCTGTGAAGCACCAAATACAAACTCACACCATGCAGCTCCCAAACCTGCCAGGAACCCACAGCTTCGAGCACCCAGCACCTGCAGAAGCCACAGGATTTTTCATTAAAGTCTTTGAGCACGGTTTGTTTTCAGTCTCAGCTGGTGCTGCACACAAGTCCCGCAGATCTTTCCATATTATTTTGGCTCTCCACTTCCACAACGGAATTAAACTTTGGCAGGCAGGGGATTTGTATCATTTCAGCAGAGATCTCTGGGTGCAGCATCAGCCTTTTGCTTGTGTGCCTGGGATTAGCAAGACATTGCTGAGATCATCATATATATGTTTCACAGCCAGGATAGCTATTGGTATTAAACAAGAAAAAAACCCAGGAGAGCTGCAGCCTGCAGTGAGCAGCCCTTTAAAAAGCACCCTGTGCTTGTTTGAGAGGTAGTTTTGAAGAAGATCACTGCAAAGAAGTTCTACAGCTGCTTAAAAAGATTTCAACCGCATGAAAATCCTAGCAGGTAAAAAAGATTGTAAGCAACACACTCATTATTCTCCCGCAAAGGTCGTGTTAAATCTGCCTAATTAATCTGCTGGGAATTCTTAGGTCACTGGTCAGCCAGGATTCCCATTCCAGTCAGCTGGGAGGATAAAAAAACACCAGTGAGGAGGGTCTGTGGTACCCAGAAGATCTCTAGATTCGGGCTTGGGTCTTTCAGATGTGCTGCTCCTGCATTGTCACTGATTTATATAAAAATACTGCTGAGCCAAACAGGTGAAACTGCAGACAGTTATTTGCACCTCTCACAGGGCAATAAAACATTATAAAGGAGCATTTTAAAACAAGTTTGGGTGACTTTTAGGAATGCAATGCCCGATTTTCTGTAAACAGAAGTGTTTTGCATGTGTTCTGTGGTAACTCCTGAGGAGAACGTCTCAGGTGCCAGTGCTGGCGGATCAACAAAGCAAAGCTACCACAAAAATAAAAAGGGCTCTTAATCTATTCAGACATTTTTAGTTTTGGGATACTTTCAACATTCTCAGCAGTAGCACAACTGATGACAGTGATGGACTCTGGTGATTTCAGGCCCCACCAGTGTTTGGCTTTCCCAAAAACAAGTGTGGCTTTGAGGCTTGGCCGTATCTGGTGAGCACAGCCACCGAGACTGTGACCGCCCCTGATAAATGACACAGCCCACGGTCCAACCCGCCACGTGGGGCTGGAAAACTCCTGCTCCAATTCACAGGGAACTCAACAAGTCTAGGGTTTGCAGGGATGGTTCCTCAGAGGATATTTATTGCCTCACCTGGAGGGCTCTCCCAGTTTGGGAATTCTGCATCAAACAATTCACCAACAGCAAATGTTTTCTAAAGAAATTGGGGATTAGTGATTGGAAACAAGACCCCAATATTCTCAGCTATGTTTCCTGGGCTAGGAAGATGTTTCCAACCCAGTAAATATCTGCTAAGGCTGCTTCCTTTTCTTTCTCACCCAAATTAGCAATTCACTTAACTACATATTTGATTTTCAAATATGGCAGTCCCAAGTAAGATCCAGTCTTAAACAAACACCTCCTGCAGTCAGGGCATGCTGAACACTTTTCCTAGATGAAAAACCACGGGTTTGCCAGTTAATTGCTTTATCTGCAGCTTCACAGCCTCAGCCTTAAGCAAAACTACTGAGTTCTGCACCAGAGCTGCCACATGAGGCATTCCCTCACACTCACTTCTTCCCACAAGTCACAGAATTTATTATTCTACACTTGGCACTTTAGAGACAAAATGGTTTTAGAACCAGGACCCTGCAGTGTGTCCTGAGCCCTGTTTGTACAGCTCCCAGCACACCAACACCGCTCCTCCTGCCAGGCTCCAGCACCACCATCACCTCATATTCTCTCTGTAAAATACTTCTCCATGCATCTTTCCTACCAAGCTTTTGCTCCTGAAAGGTTCCTTTCTCCTCACTCACCTGGTGTATTTTGGTAAAAGAAATGTAAAGGGCAGAAAAGGAAGAAGAAGATCTCTGGCTTCTGAAAACGTGCCAAATCTATTACAGATTCTACTAAAATCAGTGGTATCTTCTGCCACTTCCCTCCAGAATCCACTTCCCTGGTTCTTCATTCAAATAAAACTTCACTCAGCCAAGCAAAATAAAAAATGCCAGCCCTGTATTGTTGCAAGTGACCCATGTGCAGCCCATCCATGCTGGTTGCTGCACGGATAAAGGCCAGACTGTTATTTTAATATCATTACTAAGCTAATTGAGTTGACACTTGTAAAACAAAGCAGCTCAGAAAAGCTCCACACACAAGAACCTCCATTTAAACTCCTGGGAACCTCAGTTTAAAGTCCTTTGGAGCTTTGGCTTTGTCTTTTTGAGGTTTTCTGCAGGCCTCCGCCCAGCGCTGTAATGACCCAGAGAAGCCAGAGCAGCCCCATCTCCTCAGGGGAAGGGTCTCCTACTCAACATTTGCTCACCTTATCTTTAAAATCACGCCGGTAACTCCTTTGTTTGCATACTGAAAGTCTCCTTCCTTTAGCGTTCAAAACCTGCCGCAGAGAAAGTAATTACATTTAAAACCTTCTGTTCATAAAAGCTCTAAATTGCATTTAAAGTCCTGCTCAGGCACCTGGCAAGGGATCAGATGGTTTTGGAGATGGACTCGGGCCATGAGGCTCCAAGAAGGAACAACCCCAACAAGCTGTGGTTGTGACAGGTCACACCACCCTGGCATGTTCTGGGAAGATAAAGGAAGAGGAAATACAAGCTCATGTAGTTCAAGAGTGAGAAAACGTAGGCACCCAAAGGCCTGAAGGAAGGCAATTAGAAACAAAGCAACTCTTCCCATAAGATATTTCCATTTAGATCCGCCAGTTCTTGCACCTTTTCGGTCTTTCCTGGTTGTGTTTCCAGACATTCTGCTGAGATTTCAGAGCACACTCCCAATTGTTAATGTGTGTTCCCCCCTCCCTCATTTTCTAGTCACAGACCTGGGCCTGAAAAAGTCTTACTTGTCTGACAGGGGGTGGCATGTTTGTATTTTTATTAAAAGAGCTTCATGTAATCCAATGGAATTCACTCTACACAAAGAGATAATATTTTGCAATTACCAGAATCTCAAACATGGATATAAACCAGCTCTTGAAGTCCAACATTTTTGTTTTAGAAACACAGGAAAAACAAAGACACACACACCTGGCAGAACTGCTGATGGAAATCTGAGCTCCAAAGAAACAGGTAATTCAACCATTACCTGAACAAACTGGCTCACACTTGTGATGGACCAGGCCTGATCCCAAATTCCCCTACAAGCTTTCCATAGATTTTTAGGGGGAAATAGCAAGTGTTACAGAAATTAGTAGTTTCATTTAGATATATCCTGTGTTTCATGGCAGTTCTATGCTCCTTTGCAATTTTATCATCTGAGTATTTTCTTTTCCAACAATAAATTCCTTTGGTGTCTACATCCCATCACATTTTTTAAAATCCCAGGATAGATAAGGGAAAAGCAATGCAGAGAAATAAAATTCTTCAAACTTAAGCAATTTGCAAGTAAGTTCCTAATGCATTACATGAATGCATTTGTGCTTTTGACATGAGATTTAAAAACTTTCCCCCGGAACAAAAAGAGTTCAGCTGGAGATAACTGGAAACATGTAGTTTAAATCAAGTTCCTTGCCGGTCTTAAGCTAAAGAACCTGTTAAACCATGATAAGAAATGGTTTGATTTCATTTTTCAACAGCACATCTGCCAAACTGTCCCTGCAGCCCCCAGCTGAGCTGAACCCTCAGCAGTGGAATATGCACCAGGTGTGAGTGGAGCAACTGGATAGAAGTTAGCCCTTAAATGTGTACATTTTTGACTGATCTTCCAGTACTCCAGACTGAGCCTCTAACAAAAAGTAAATCCATTAAAACCCTCTGCATTTAATTCCCTCCCACAGCATGAACAGACAGATAACACACGAGGGGTATATCCTGGGAACCCATCACTCCCCACTAGCTGACCAGTTTGGGGAGCACAGTACACAGGGGGATGTTGCCACTGGCATCACCGGCCAGATTGGCCCTCAGCTTGTTGGGGATCCCAGCCACGGGAGGCAGCTTGTTGGCAATTCCTTGGAAGGAACCTGAATAGCTCGAAATCCGTCTGCTGGAGCTTTTCTCCAAGCCGGCTGCTTTGGGCACCCGTTTGCAGATCCAGGGGTGCCGCAGGGCCTGGCTGGGAATCATGCGTGCAGAAGGATCCCAGCTGAGGCATTCCTTCAGGAAGCCAATGAACAAGGGATCGTCACAGCCCTTCAGAGCTGTCACCCAGTCCTTGTTCCCCGGGGCACCCCGGACCTTGCCCCGGCGCGAGCGGCTCCCGCCCAGGGTCACCTTCCCGTCCGGCTGCGTCAGCACCGTGCAGTAACGGGGGTGACCCTTGGAGTTGATGAAGTTCTTGGCTCGCTTGGATTGATCCAAAAGCTTCTGAGGTGGCATTCCGAGAAGTTCCATCATACAGGCCAGCTGGTCTGCCTCGTCCTCTCCAGGGAAAAGAGGGTAGCCAGTCAAAAGCTCCACCAGAATACAGCCAAAACTCCACATGTCTATGGGCATCCCATAGCGGCTTCCCAGGATCACCTCTGGCGCCCGATAAAACCGGGACTGGATGTATGTGTAGACTCTTTGGTGCTCAAAACAGCTGGACCCAAAATCTATAACCTTGATTCCACTCCTCCCTTGCTGTTTGAGGAGGATATTTTCTGGCTTCAAGTCACAGTGGATGATTTTGTTTCTGTAAAGGGCATCCAAACACTGCAGGATGGAGTGAGCGAACTTCCGAACCAGCTGGAGGCTGAAGCCCTGAAACTTATTCCTTTTGATCAGCTCATACAGGTTCATACTCAACAGTTCAAAGGTCATGCAGATGTGGTTCCGGAAGGTGAAGCTCTCCAGCATGTGGATCACATTCATGCTGCCTGTTTTATCCTGCTTCTTCAGGTGCTCCAGGATCCTGATCTCTTCGGCGGCTTGGCGATGGAACCTCTTCTCATTGCGAACCATCTTTAAGGCCAGGTGTTGGTGGAGTTTGTGATCATAGACTTTGGCAACCTGTCCAAAACTGCCCTTGCCAATGATTTTGAGCACTTCATACCTGTAAGCCAGGTGGTCGTGGGGCACGTGGATGTAGCTGCCTTGGTCATCGTCGTAGCCGCTGTTGTTGGGGCCGCCGATGACCCCCTGCCTCTTTTTGGCAGATGGCCCCACAAAGTAAATCTCGGAGAAATTAAAGATCTCCTGCTGCTCGTAGGCTGACAGCTGATGTTTGAACTGTTTGACAGCTTGCTCTGGAGCTTGGGAAACGGCTTTATGTGCTTTCAAGGAGTTTCCATTGCCTCTAGGACCCAGGGTCTCTAGGGTTTTCTCTTTTGTCAAGGAAGGGAGAGCTCTTTCTGGAGTAAGGCCTGCAGACTGAAGAGTGCTGCTTCTTCTGTTGCCAGAGTCCTCAAATAACTGCTCCACTTTGACCTGATTTCCAGTCAGAGAGTGATCCTTCATCATGAGTTTGCTGATAGAAACCTAGAGAGAAAAAAGAAGGAGTTTAGTTTATCTTTTAAAGCACAGATTAAAAATAAAATCACTACCAGCGCAAAATGAGTAACACCAATGAGTTTGGCATTTATTAGGAACAAATATAAAGTGCTGGACTAAATTCAATTACAAGCACAATTATAGAAGGGTACACAAAGAGAAAGCAACTCACTGAAACAGCACTTGTGCTTTTAAATCCAGAAGGGGAAACCTTAGACAAAGACTCAAACCACCACAAAATACCTACCTCTAGCCTGCAAAGAGCCAGGGAACAGCTATGTTTAGCTTCAAACGTGGGTGCAGCAGCACAACCATCGACAGATGCAACCTGCACCTGTCTGGAGCATGGAATGGAACGTGGACGTGCAGAGAAGGGGCAGGAATATTGCACAGCCAGGCTGCCAAAGGAAGACAAAGCAGCACCGGCAGGTGACATATGGCTGGTGTGAGCCAGCTGCACCAGGAGCAGAAGGATGGCAGGGCAAGGCAAGGTAAACCATTCTTTAAAAAAAAAAAAATTGTGGGGTTTTAATTTCAAGAGGAAAACATCATTATATCCAAAACTCCCTCTGAAATCCTGGTGGAATTATAGAATACTGTGGGCTGGAAGGGACCCACAAAAGCCATCCAGTCCAGCTCCTGGCCCTGCACAGGACACCCCAAAATCCCACCCTGTGCCTGAGAGTGGTGTCCTGGAGCTCTGGCAGCCTTGGGACCGTGCCTATTCCCTGGGGAGCCTGGGCAGTGCCCCCACCGACCCCTGGAGGAAGAAGAACTTTTGTCCAACCTAAACCTCGCTGACACAGCTCCAGCCATTCTCTTGGGTCCTGTCACTGGCCACAGAGGGAAGAGAGAGCTGCACAACTCCCTGAACACAGACCTGGAAGCTTTGAATAATCAAGAACACCTCCCACTCCAACTCAGCTGAGAGCAGTCTGCAAGCACTCCCTCTTACCACCATGTGCTGAAATATTTACATTTGAAACAAAGCCATACAAGGTGAGAAAAACACTGTGAAATTTTCCAAGCTTGTCAATTTTACAATTTAGGAAATGCTGAACTCCCTAGAGGTCAGTTCCCCACTAGCACAGCAGTTAGTCCCTTTTCTGCTTGCTGGCACTCCTTGCTGAGAGGCAGCAGAGGTGTTGTCCAAGCCCAAGCAGAACTGAAGAAGCCCTGACTGAAGGAGAAACATCTGTTTTCCATTTTATCCTTTAATCTAAAAATAAAGATCTCAGACACATGCCAAACCGAATCCCTGAAAACCAAAATAACTACACAGGAATCAAACAAAAAATATAAATAAACCTGCAGCCCCACAGCAATAAAACCAAATTCCTTTTTAGTTACATCCAGTCCAACATCTCGGCACGGTCAGCAAATCAGGGAAGTGAATGTTCTCGCCAAAGCCAACTACACACAGCTCATAAAAGAGGCTGTTTGTTGGTGCTGCCCTGAAATGCTATTCTTGCTCCCAAGCCCCAAGAAACGGGCATTTCCTACAGAAGTCAGTCCTTATCAACATGGATAGATCCTACCAAGTCCCACTCCTCCTATCAACCCCAAAATGCAGTGTACTGGGAGGGACACGCCTTGCCAGAGTCTTAAATAAAAACAACAGAGCCCAGCCCTGGGAACTCAGAATAAACGCCTTTTTCTTGGAGCCTGGCTGAACCCCCGAGATAAGAATGACATTTCTTCAGAGCTGGCTCAAAGACTCTTCAGTCCAGCAGACCCAAACAGAAAGTTTACAAACAAACAGAGGATGTAAACACAGAGCTAGGGTCACACTTGTTTAAATACTCTCTACGCAAGAGCAGTAGCAGCTCTGCTCGTGCTGCAGTTCATACCAAACATTTTGTACCTTTGAATCCCTAAATAAACAAGGAATTCATGATTCCATTTATCCTGGAACGATTTCTTAATGAAGGAATTATGGCTTTGGATTTCAAACCTGACTCAACGGTAGTAAGGTCTCAATTTTCATTCTTAGAGGACTCCCAAAATCAGTTCCCACATGATGGTGAGACACAAATATAGCTCCATCTTCACTTGAACTCAGAAGAGCTGCACTCAAAGTCAGATGACTCCTGGGTAACACCAGCTTTCTTTCAACAGCTTTATTTTACAAATCACAGGCTCCCCAGGTCGTGGGTTTTATTGCTGAAGTGCTACCAGCAGGCAAGAAATGAGGCTGACAACACCAGTGGCACCCTGCTGAAAACTCTCACTTACAAAACTTCATTTTCATTGACAAGGAAACAGTTAATGCAATTCCTACACAACTGGTTTTCAGAGGTTTTCTGAACGATGAATGAAACAGACTGAATTCCACCCCTGTATTCCAAAGGAGGGAGATTTTCTGTTCTCTTGCAGGCTCAGATGAAGGAATGGGCAGCTGCAGTCACCAGGACTCCTCAATTCTCACGTAACATTACATTGTAATAAAAAACATTGCAAGAAGGAAACTGAAAATCCAGGTATTTTCCCATTAAAAGTGAGCAGCATCATTTTCAGCCTCAGCTCCTGCTTGCCTGATACCACTGAGGCTGGATTTTATTGATACATCACCATGTAAACTGGGCAATCCTTAATCTTGCCCTAAGAAGTTAACTTAAGGCTTCAGGGATAAACCACAGATGAAGACAAGTCAAACAAAATATTCACGGATTTATATTTGTATTTCACTGGATAGTTCCACTCTACTGACTTGTGCTCCGTTATGAACAAATGAAGCCACACTACAGCTTAAAACGCTGCAGCTGAAATGTTCCCATATTCCTGCAAACAAAATAACCCCAGCCCACTACTCTTCAAATTCCTTCTGCTCCCCGTCAACATTGCCAAAAACGGAAAATAAAACAGATTTATACCCCTGAGCTTGCACAGACCAAATCTGTTACAACAAAATCCCACAAGGTGGTGACTTTCAAATGCATCTTACTCAGGGCAATGTCTATTTTCACTTTTTAGAGAGTGAGAGGGTTTTTTTTAAGCTTAAGCTCCTTCCCTTCTGCCAGAACTCAACAAGAGCCAGAACATATTTAAAACCCATCTAAAGGACAGAGCAGTGTACGAAAGTACAGCTGAACACGACCACTACGGAACCAATTAAAGGAAAAAAAATCTCCCAGCTCCACATCTGCTGAGGGAAGAGAGTCCTGATGAAAAAGCCTGGCAACACCTTCCTCTCATAAGGAGCTATTTTGGTAGCAAAAGAAGTGACAGATAATGCCCAAGTTTTCAGAGCAGAAAGATACTTTTGTGAGACGTTTGGCAGCCACACAGACTCACACTGCTCCTTCTGCTGCTCCTATGCACTTATCCGTCAGAATTTTCATGAGGGAAACCAAAATGGAAACGTGCAGGAGGAGGCAGAGCAAAGCGTGTGCGGATTTACTTATCAGAGTACAAGGTGACACGGCAGAACGCTTCAGCCCTTTGTAAAGTAACTTTTTTTGATTAAAACACGAGCTGAGGGCAGTAAGATGGGATTCCCGAGGCTGCCAGCAAGTTCTGCTGTGAACACAGCACATCATTTTCATGTTCAGGAAAAACAATAATGTTAAGAAGCCACTACAAAGCTGCAAAATCCCTCTTTTAAAATTTATTCTCTGTAGGGAGGTGTGAGACCCCTGGATAGTTCTCGCTGCCACACAACACAGCGTTAAGACACAGAAGACTTTAAAATACTCACATGAGGTCTTGAAAGGCAAGGAAGTCCTGAAGGGCTCTGTTCTTCATTTGTAGGCTCTGGGTATCTACACTCATCTATCCTCATATAGGAGTCATATAATCCATCTCCAATCCTGGCTGGAAAGGTCCCACATACAAACCAGTTATTCACAACAACTCACATTGACAGAGACAGAGCCAAATGCTAAAAGGCAGCACCCTTAGCACATTTTAATCTGTGAAATCATTGATTCTCCTTCAATCATTAAATGATCTTCAGTACTTAACTGTATTTTCATACCACAAGAGTGCGATGCTTCTGGGGAATCTTAATTCGAGGTACTTTTAATTTAGAGGTTCTTTTTTGTTAATCAACTTCTGCACTGCAAAAAACACATCCCTAAGAAACATTAACCACCATTCTCCCCGCCTCCCCTTAATCGGGATAATCCCAAATGAGCTGAAAACGAGCAAACACTTAAACACTTGATAGGACTATCCTTTAAAGCAGGTTATCCCTTAAAAATGAGATGTGGGAATTACAGCTGGCTGCAAAAACGGGGGAAGAAAAAAAAAAAAAAGGCGGCGTCTCTCGCTGTCGGCCGCGCTCAAGAACTTAAAATCGCAACGCCTATCGCGACAGAGCCGACGAACGGCTGGGACCACGCGGGGGGCTCGGCGGCCCCCGACCCAAACCGCATCTCCCCCTTCCCCCCCAGCCCCGCGGGACCCCCGGCCGCCTCCTCCTCCTCCTCCTCACCCGCTGCGAGGGGCCCGTCCGGCTTCCTGCCCAGCAGCATCGTGTCGGGGGGGCCCCGGCGCGGGCCCCATGCCCGGCGGTGCCGCTGCCCAGCGCGGCCGCTCGGCCCCGGCCCG
>NW_024582078.1:3162186-3195697 GCF_017639235.1 Corvus kubaryi | reverse complement strand
GCAGCCTGGGACAGTGGGAGGTGTCCCTGCCCGTGGCAGGGGGTGGGACTGGATCGGATTTAAAGTCCCTTTTAACCCAAACCATCTGTACTTCTCTCGTTCTTTATGTTCCTGAGCAGTGCTGGGCTGACCTCCTGATGGTTCAGGTTCACTGGACACTGCTGTGAATGACCACAAAGCCCCCCCTGTGCTGGTCACTGGGGCTTAAACTTCAATTAAAACTGGGGGACAGGGAAATCTGGCTGTGCCCTGCTCCCCATCCAGCTGTGGGTGACAGGCTGGGCTGAGCGAGTGTGACACTCCCAGGTTGAAATCACAGCACAAAACAGAGGCACGGGCAGCAAGCAGAAGCTGAAAGCAGATGTTTAAGGAAGATATGAGCAGGGCAAGTATATTTGGTCTTTTCCTGGTATTCCTCTTACACCATTTGTAAACCCAGACACAAATGCATCAAGTTATTTCCTGTGAAAAGGTGGGAATTTCAGGAACAGCCAACAAAGCAGTAACAGCAGATGTAGGAATTATTTTGAGGGACGGCCTAGACAGCTTTGTAACACATATGGGATTTTATCATTGCAGGAGGAAGCTACGAAGTGATGTTGCAGCAGCTTTTCCCACCCTGAGCACTGAACAACTGGCTGAGTTGATTCCAAACAAGGAAGAACTCAATGTCATCAAAATATACTCTCACAAAGGGGAGGCCATCACTGTTTACATGAACCACAGGAACCCAATACTCTTTGAAGCTGAGAAAGTTCTGTATCCAACAGGTAGGGAGAAGGGACTGGAATAATCCCCCCTCTTTGCTTTCCTTCCCAGTTAATTATTGTGGCACTGCTTCGATTTCACGTTTCTTTATTACCCAATTAGGATTTTTGTTATCCAATTAAGTTTAATCTCCTTGATTATCCAAGGAGTGTTTAGTCTTAAAGATGGGAAGAAACAACTGCTAGAAATGTTCTTTATGATGCATTTTTAAATGTACTTCTCTTTTGGGACAGTGTACACTCTGTGGGTCTACCCAGACCTTCTCCCTGCCTTTGCAACATGGCCCCCAGTGCTACAGAAACTTGCAGGAGGAGCAGGTAAGAGCACCAGAACTTTGTCACTTCACACTGCAAAAAGGAGTTGCCTTCAGGGCTTTTTAGGTGTTTGCTTTCAGCAGTGGCAAAAATGTACCTGAACCAAGTAGAAAGAACGAGTACTCAAAAATAATTCGTGGTGGTGTCCTAGAAAGGAAATAAATCAGCTGTAGAAAGAATCTGTGAATGAAACAAAGTAGGTGAAGCTGTTTAAATGCAGTTACCTGTTCCATGTGGGAGGCTCAGAGTTTGAAATACTTTCTCAGGGTGATGAGCAGCTGAACTGGGACACAGAAGGGCCTGTGCCATTGATCTGTCCCTTTTGAAAGTTCCTTTGCTGCCACCCTGCTTCCTGTCAGCCCCCAGGTGAACAAGTTTATCCTGTGGATAAGAAGGGAATTTATTTTGGAACCTAGAGTGCAGTCACTGTCAGCCAAATTGTGGATTGTGCAGGTGAGGTTGGAGCTGAATTCCTGGGTTACTGGCTCTACCACCTCATTATGGATCAGGACTAACAGGAAAGGAGTCTGTTTTCTGGAACCTGCTTTGGATGCAGTTCAGACTCAGGAGAATCGGGGCATTATAAACTTTAAATTGCTGAGCTGCTGAAGCAGAAAAAGATTAAATTGCAGCTGCTGCAGCCTTGGTCTGTACCTGGAAGTGCTCACGTAGGAAGGGATGTCTTTTTCCATGACACAGTATCTAAAGTGGAGCTCGGGTCTCTGTGCTTTGTTTGCTTTTGGGGAAAATAAAGTGCTCGAGTGTGTAGCTGTGATAGGCATCTGAGCAAGCCTCGCTGCTGACTTGTAATGACCCAGTTTCTGGGGAAAAAGACTTGCTAATGGGGAAGGACATTGATGAAAGAGGCCTGCAGGTCATTCATCGCCCCTGGCAACCAGGCTACCTCTGTGCAGGATCCAAAGATAAGGAGCTGGCCAGGAGACAATGGCCACAAAGGCAGGGGGAGAGGTAGAGCCACTTCTCAGAAAGGAGAGGAAAGGCTTCAGGCTCTCCAGTGCTGCAGGCTGGAGGAGATTTAGGAAGCATTCCGTTCCAAAGAGCAGCAATGTTTTGGGATATCTCTTCCATGAATTCAAATACCTGCTGTCTGCCCTGGTAATTTACATAATTTAATGCTGCTTACCTGGTCACATTAAGGCCTTTATGTGATTTCTGTCCCCAGCCATGTGGAGCTTTGGTGGCAGTTGCAGAGTTCATTCTAGACCTGATAAAAACAGTTGTGACAATGAATGGGGGGCTAGAACCTGCTGGGATCACCTTCCCTTGGGACAGGGGAGGCTAAATGGGTAATTCCTGACACTTCCCCTTGTTCCTTTCCCTTTCCACGCCATTAATGAAGAGTGGTGCTGGGAGCTCGTTAAAAACAGTCCCTGAGGTCTGACAGTTTTTTGGGATGTGCCCAGCACCCTTATGAATTGGATCCCGCACTCCACGAGGAAAAAACGCTGCCTTAGGAGGAGAAATAGAGAATCCTGTTCTCTCTGGCGTGTGCTGAGCTCGTGTTTTTGCTGAGTAACGGGAGGGAGGGGGGCGGAGGAGGCGGTGCCCGAGCGTTTCATTGAGAAATGGATGCGCTTCATTCTTTCCGCAGACCTGATGCTGCCAGGAGTTGTGGTGCCATCTTCTGGCCTCCCTCGAGTGCAGCGGGGCACGCTCTGCGCTGTCACCCTCCTGGGAAACAGGTACAGAGGATTCTCCAATTCAGAACCTGTCCAGAAGTTAAAAATGAAATGAAGGGGTTTGAGGAAAGCAAAGCAGAAGTGTTGTCGTGCATTTGATGCACTGTGGAGCTAAGCAGTGGAAAATACAGCAGGAAAAAAAGTCCACTTAATTTTCTGGGTTAGGATATGTTGGAGCTGAGGTGGGAAGCTTTGTAAATTGGTTTTTTTTTTTTGGATCTGTGTGGACCAATATTTTTAGCAAAAAAATCTATTCTGCAAAATTGTTTTTGTGTCTATGTGGAAGTTCTGAGTGAGGGAGTGCTAGAGCTGTTGGTTTTCTCTCACTGCCGGTCTCTTCTGGCAGTGCACGTGCTTCTGGTAATTTATTAAAAGCAAGAATGTGTCACTGCACAACCTTCACTTCATCCCAGCTCCACTTATCCTTGGGATTCTTTGGAAAACTTCACATCCCAGAAGGATAACCAGGAAATACGTAGCTGCTTTAAACAAAAACCAGTTTGTAGAGAACAAGAACGTTGTAGAAGCAGTTCAGTCTATCCCAGTGGCACAGCCTGTGTGCAGTAGCACAGCGTGTTCGTGTTGTCCTGCTCCAACATTCCCTTCTTTTCCCAGAGCTCCCGTGGCAGTTGGAGTTGCCACCATGTCCACGGAGGAGATGCTGGCTGCTGGAATGAAAGGGAAGGGCTTTGCTGTGCTGCACACTCACCTGGATCACCTCTGGTGGGTAACTGCCAGGCCTCGGGTAAAATGTGCAACAGCTCTCACGTGTTTACTGAAATCCAAATCTGTGCCCCAGTAAATTTAGCCTGTCAGGCCAACTTACTGAGTTATTTGGGTACAGCTTAGATAGGACCTTTATTCAGAATTTATGGAGGAAGATTAGTTCAAAGTAAATTTTATCATTTAGAGATTACAGAAAAACACCAGTGCAGCTGCCAGTGCCTTTTTTCAGGGTGACATCTGTTCCTTGTCCTGTGGTTTCAAAGCAGCAAAAGGAAAGCTGTATTCTGCTTTTTCTTCCTTTTGTAGGGAATATGGTGACAAATCTTCTCCTCCTACCTTAGCTCCCTTGGAAACAGCAAAGGAGAGCGCTGGAGACGAGGAAGAGCTGCAGGGGAAGGAGCCTGTCAGCAGCTGCTCCCCTGAGCCAGAGCAGCACGTGGACATCAGGGATCTGAGCCTGAGGGACAGAGAGCCTTGTGCAGAGCTGCTGGGACAGGAGGAGCTCCGTGAGAACAGAGCTGCAGAACCAGCTGAGGATGCCAGCACAGAGGATCAGCAGGAGGCCGAGGACAGCAGGACCCCACAAGGTATTTTTGGATCCCAGTGAAACCAAAGCATTTCCCTTTGGGTTGCTGAAGCCCACAGACAACTCACTGCCTACCTGTCCTTTTCTTCCCCTGCAGAGCAAATGGATGCATTATTTAATCAGTGCTTTTTCCATGCCTTAAAATGCAAAGTAAAGAAGTCAGATCTCCCTCTGCTCACCAGCACATTTCTAGGCAGCCACATGTTCTCCTGCTGGTACGTGGGAAGGAGATGGAGTTGGGATTTGCATGCTGGGATTTGGTCTTTAAAACGTGGAGATGGAGTGGGATATTTAGGAAGAAGGTTTTGACTAAAAAATAAAACCCAGTTGTTATCAAAGTTATGCTCACTTCTGCCATCAAATACTTTGATCATATACAATCCTTACCTCAAATACTTGCGTGTAAGGATTGTCCAGACTTGGATTTGCACTTGGGAGCCAGCTTGACTTGGCTGACATTGGTTTCAGCATGGTTTAGTCATCTGAGTGGTTACTTGCCTGCCCACAAGAACATCAGCACTAATTTCACTCATCACATTCTATTTATCAGCTTCTTTGAAGTAATTCTTTTTCTGTGTGATTTATATTCCCACTGTTAAGAAACTTCTAGCATAAGTAGCAAGATTTAAGAAGAAATGAAGGGTGACTTATAACTAAAGAACTTTTAAAAAATCCATTTATAGCCCTGCTGGAAAACAACTGGACATAAAGAAATCAAGCTATAAGAAGGTGAGATTTTTCTGTTGGTTTTGGGGGGCTTTTTTTTGGATTCATTTTAATAAGAACCAGAAGGAGAGAAAAGGTTTGAAACACAAGAGCAGCTGTTTAAAATGCTTGACTCCACATTTCTGATTGTTGCTTCCTTCAGTTCTCAAAATTCCTGCAGTGCATGCAGCACCAGAAGATCTTACAAGTGAAGGAGCTGAGCAAAGGTGTGGAAAGCATCGTGGAAGTGGACTGGAAACACCCAGAGTACGTAGAATATCACAGCCATCTTTAAAAGAGTTGGGAGTCTGTGAAAGAAGGGAGTGGAATCTGCTATTTCCAGCTGTTTCCCTCCCTTTTACTCACACCAAACCATTCTTGTTGCAGCATTAAAGCATTTGCAGTGCCTGAAGGATTTTCCTCAGCCTCTGCTGCCCAAGACAGCAAGAGTGAAGACAGAGAACAAGTGTACCACGCTCCTGAAATCATTCCCCTTTATGGGGTGTCCACAAAAATGATCCCACTTTTCCAGGAATCTGGACACAGGTAAGCAAAAAAAAAAAAAAAAAAAAAGGAAGAGAGAGACCAACAAAACTGCAGATGCTGTTTCCCTCTTAGTGCCAGAACCCAACACCCAAATACTTGAGTTAAAAATTCTCTTTCTCTTCAGAAAAGGCAGCATCCTCTCAAGCAGTGAGGTGAGAAACATCATCATTAACTACGTGAAGAGTAACGAGTTGGTTGATGAAACAAACAAAAAGTAGGTTCAGGTGGGAGTTTTCCTGCCCTGCTTCCACAGGAGAGGCTGAAATTAGAGAAAAAAGAGTGACCTGGTTTGCTCCTTGTGTGTGCCTTTGTTTTGTAGCTTTGTAAAGGTGAATGCCATTCTGTGTGACTGCCTGTTGGATAAGTCAGAGCAGGATGAGATCTCACACCTTAAATGGGATGAACTCTTGAGCAGGTGATTGTTCTCTCAATATCCCTTCCCAGAACTGCACAGATTTCTTGCCTGCAACTCAAAGCCCCATGGTGGGAGCTGCCTGATCTGTAATTTCCTGGAGATAAATGGGAACAGGATGAGATCTCACACCATAAATGGGCTGAGCAGGTGCTTGTTCTCTCAGTGTCCCCTCCCAGAATGACACAGATTTATTGCACTGTTCAGGTGCCTTGAACGACTGCAGCCCTTACACCAGGTGACATTTTTTGGACAAAAACCCGTGGTGAGGAAAGGAAACATTGAGCCCATTGACATCAGCATAGCACAGAGATCATCAAACAAGAAGGTAAAACACGACAGCTACAATGAGGGGGGGTGAGCAGATGAGATGCCCAGATCCTGAGGGCAGCTTTGGCAGTCACTGTTAAACCCTCAGCAGTGATGTTCCCAATCTCTGTTAAACCCCACAGGTGACAATTATCAAGAACCTTGAGCTGTATGGTCTGGACCCCCAGTGTGTGGCCAACACTCTCCAACAGAAGGTCCAAGCCAGTGCCACCATCACCCCAGCACCAGGAGCAAAGGACAGAGTCCAGGTCCAGATCCAAGGCAACCAAATCCATCATCTGGCCAAGATGCTGCTCGGTAAGAAGATTCTGGAGCTAGTTACAGCAAAACTGAGATTTTAATTCTTCTTTACTTCCTTTCCTGAAGTGAGCTCTTGGTTATGTTGCAGAAGAATACCAGCTACCTCGGAAATACATCCAAGGCCTGGAGAAGGCTCCAAAGCTTGGCCGGAAGAAGTAGGAGAAAAATCTACTCTGAGGATTGCTCAGACGTCATTATTTATAGAAGTGTTCTCTGCCAGCACATCAAGGATCATGTACAGGCCCTGCTCATTCCAAAATGAGTCCTGGATGTTTACAAGGTCTGGAATTCACCCAAATAATAATATTGCTCCAGGTGTTCATTTTTCATAAAAATAAAAAGCTGAATAAACCCCCTGGCATTATCCTGTTGTGGTGGTTTCTGGAAGTTGGTATTGAAGCACTGGATGCTACAGTGGCTTTTGGGTACTTTAACATTCTTGCTTTGCATCTTTGATCAAGGGTGTGGAATAAACCTCCACTGAAATACGAGAAAAATACATTCCAGCACAATCCTGGGACAGTCCAGTGTGTTGTGCCACAGATTGTCAGAAGTAAAACCCACTTGGGTTTAGATTTTATCCTTTTAAACATTTCCAGGTATTGAAATCAGGACACTTCAGCACTGAGAATTAACTGTTAGCTGGGCTTTTGTAGTTTATGTTAATTTTACATATAAAAATATGTTTTAATGTGTGTCATGAGCTGTAATTTATTACAGGTAACAGCTCTGTCAGCCCCAGCTAGAAGATTAATGGAACACTTTGGTCAGGTCTTACAGGGGTGGATGTTCTTTAGCTCTTTAACAGTAGGTTAGGAAATTTAAATTCACCTCTAGGCAGGATTCCTGTATTTCCCTTTAGACTTAATCCATGGAAGTTCCATAGCAGGGCACCAGAAAAAGAAGGCTAAGAGATTTCTTTAATTACTGACAGTTTTATTATCATTGTCTCTTACACTGTCTGCATATGAACAAAGTTCCAGAACCTTCAGAAAAAGCTGAGAGTGAGACATTTTGTAAAAATGCCATAGAATTGCTAGGGAGTAGTAAAAATAAATTACAGCATTGCAAAAATGCATTTCACTTTGCCATAGAAGCTCTACTATTCCATCCTATACACATTATTTTACAGGTTTTACAGTAGCCATGGAAAAGAAACTCACACGACCTAGGCAAGACAATTGCTAACCAAAGGCACTGCCAACAGGATTTTGCGCTTAAAGAAGGGGCAAATACTTCTAAAAACAGCTCAACTGACCCATGAGAATTTGAGTTTCAACACCCACCAGCTCTTCAGATGCCCCTCATCTTGAAAAAAACCAAAAGAAAGAGCCCGCTGGGGGCACGAGGTTTTCAGCAGCATCCACAGTGATTGCATACGAAGCCATGCCTTCTACAAACTGTCAAAGACATGCTGGGGCCAGGAGGGGAGAGGGGACACTCACCAAAACTCACCAAAAGAGAAAAAAAAGGAAACCTGCACAACTTTTAGCCAGAAAGAAAAGGGATTTCAAACCAAGCGTGTGGCTCTTCCCTCTCAGAACCACTGGCAGTTTTTACAGCGTTCTTCCCCGGTGGAACTGAAGTATTTATACGGTGCTGTCAAGGCTCAAAGCACCAGATAAATGGTATTTAAATGACTTCACAAGTGACTAGTGAAGTACTAAGTCTGCTTGTAGCTGGACAAACAGCCCCAGAGCATGGAAAGTGCTGCTCTGTGGCTGCCAGCAGTTGTTAAAGGTCATTGGGTGTAGAGTACAGTACAGCTGGAGGCTCTTCTGCACCAGAGCCCTGTGAGCAAACCCTCACTGCTGACCAGAACAGGAGCTGCAACTGAGCTTGGCAGAAAGTGGCTTTCACACAAACCGAGGCCTCGGAGTGATGCAGTTACTCTCATGTGGTTTAGAAACAAACATACTCAAAATCTGGAAAAAAAAAATCCCAAGCAGTCACCTTGCAGAAAGAAGCAAACCAGTTCCTCATCCCTCCTCATCCCACAACGGTGCGGGGGACACGGGGGGACAGGAGGGACGAGGCCTCTGCACAGCTTCCTCCTTAGTCCAAATGCAAAGTTTTCACACTTAAGGGAAGAAAAAGGCACTGAGGTAAATTTTAGACTCCTCCACGTTCCCCAAAACCCTGTCGCCTCCCCTCGCACTGGGTGCAGGTGGGATCCCAGCAGCCACAGTGAGCTCAAAGGGGCTCATCAAGCCCACAGAAACCCCTTTCCCTGCCCCACCCCAACCCAGCATTGACGTTCCCTGTTCTCTGCTGTGCTGTAAACAGAGGGAGGGCTGGCCCTGGCTGTGTGCAGCGTGCTTGGGACGAAGCACTGAGGGTAAACACGGGGCCCATCCTCCCCCACCGGGATCCCTGGAGCATTCCCAGCCCGGCAGTGATCCCTGCATGGCATCAGCACCATGGAGCGAGGGCAGGGACCGAGCCTGCAGCTCGAGCACTTTTCTGAGGGATGCTCGGCGTGGTGGGAGCCCTGAGACAGGCAGAGAGGGACTTGCTGTCCTCTCCTAACTCCATGGAGAGAGCAAATCCTGGGAAGCTTCCTGGACGTGCAGGAGAGCACCAGTTGAGAGTGGGGAAGGAGAACAGGGCACAGGGAGGGTGTGACAGGGACAGCAGGGCTGGGACAGCACTGCGAAGAGGGGGAGCAGGAGGAAGCACAGGCGGGGTGAGCAGAAAGCATCCAAGGACAGTAATTCCCTTACCTGGTGCCACCTCCACACCCCAGCCCTGGTTGGGGCTTCTCTCCCTCAGGGCCAGACACATTCACAGCTGAAAATCTGATTTGTGAAGGGGCTTTGAGCTTTCCTGGGTTCCTCTGACAGACACGTATTGCTAAATCTTCAACACTGAGCCCTCAGCCCATGCCCCAACCATCACCTTCACACTTTTCAAACAGAATTTCTGGAAACTAGGTCCCAGTTCCTACAGAGTAGAGAACTGGTGAAACACTGGCTAACTTAGCATCAGGGGTATTTACTGTAATTCAGCTCTTTTCAAAATTAGAAGTCAAATAGAATCAAAATGAATGATTTTCCTGGGAGTTACTATTACCAAGTTGCAATAATATTTACTAAGAGACTGTTGGGGTGTTGCAGCTGCCTTGGTGTCATAACCTGACATTTCCCTGGCTGCCTTAGCCCTGAACAAGTCCATCCAGCGCTGGTTACAGCTGCAACACCCACGTGGTTCGGTGCAACAACCTCCTCCCCTTCTGCTGCTGCTTCCTGTGCTCTCCTTACGAAACCAGAACTGGGCCACGAGGGCACTGTGGGCCACAGCACCTCCAAACAGGAACAAGCAACTCGCTGGGAGGAGCAGGAGCAGCAAGAGTTGCCCTGCTCGAAACTTCAGCCAGCAGATGGGTCCTGTTGGGTGTCACACCGAGAATCTTCCACGGAGCCTCTCCAGCGGATGGCACAGCTGGAAAGCCAACCAGCAGCTGTGTTTGCTTTGTTGAAGCTGTTTCAGAAACAGGCTTCCCGTTCTTGGACTGGCTCTGGTCCTGGGAGAAGAGGTTTCAGAAGAAGAAAATGCAGTAGGATCATTTTAGGGGTGCTGGGAGCCAGTCCTCATGGAAGGTCGAAGAGGGAGAATGACGACTAAGGTGTCCTGAGAAGTCTTTTCATTTAAAAACAGTCTCTAGCTTAGTCTGATGCCCAGGGCCTCCTGAAGGTTATCCAGGTTTGCCTCTGGCTTCTTTCAAGGTCTGTTGCAGTCTCTGTTTGAACCTCTCATACTTCCTGTGCACTTGCTGGATTTTGTCCTTCTCTTCTTTGTCCAGGATCATCAGGAAGTTCTGCAGCTCTGGGATGGAGAATGCGTCCCACTGCAACACCAGCAGAAACACAGGGGAAGTGAGCACACACCTGACGGGGTTTGTGGGTTCTTACCTCTGAATCTGTGAGAAGGAGCAATAAAATACATCTAAACGTATCTGATCTCCAGGGATTTTAATCTCATGTTGTGAGGGAGAAGGGGTAAGGGGCTACAGCGTGAAGGACCATCCCAATCCTCCCCCCGCACAGCACAGGAAGCAGAATCCTGCAGGATGCAGCAGCTCCCAGCATTTGCTTCATTGTGGTGGGGAGCACGATTTCAACCAAAATCTGCCTGTGAATTTATTACCTGAGTGTCCCTGGCTTTTACTTCAATTAGTGGATTACTTCTAACAGTGCTCAGCTAATCTAATTAGCAACGATTAACCCTGGGGTGGCACTGCTGGGTTCCATAAACAGATTACAGAGTGGCCATCAAAACTGGCCTCAGCATTTTCACAGCTCAAGTTTGAATTGTTTTAAAAACCCAGAGCATTCAGGAGCAATAAAAGACCAACCCAGCCCCATCAGAGGGAAACAGCCCTTTTTGTGCCGCCTCTGCCACACATCTCCCAGCCCTGCCACGTGCTCCACATTCATGTGAAAAACGAGGAAAAGAGTCACCAAGGTACCTCAACTTCCCCAGTTTCGTTCTCCTTCAGCACAAAGCTCAGCACATCCGTGTCAGGGCCCGCCAGTAGCCGCAGGTACAGGGGGTACTCGGTGAGAGGGAGCTTCTGGAAGAGCACTGCAAGGGACAGCAAACAGCCACAGTGAGATCGGGGCTGCCGGGGCAGAGGGAGGCTCAGGAGGTCAGCTGCAGCATGGGAAAGGATGCTCAGGATCACAGGGGAGGGGGCTGAGTCTCTAGCACAGATTCATAACAATCTCTTTAAGCTCTCAGGGGGTTTCAGCCCCTTCTGAAACCATAATTCCCCACTAACTTAAGCAGCGTCACCTCCTGTGGAGGTCTAAATCACCTGGATTTAGACTTTGCCCACCTGATACCCCAGTGAGTCCCACAGCACACCGAACAGAAGCCAAATTCACCACTCCAGGGAGAGCTGGAATGCCAGGTGCCAGGCCCTGAACTAACTCACCTTGCCCATCTTTCCGCATCTCCTTGAAAAGTGCAAACTTCTGGGGGTTATCCACCACCATGAACTTCTTCAGGAGCCCCTGGATCACCTCGCTCACCGTGGTCGTGCTGCTGATGTGGAGCTGCTTGATGGCATCCAGGGGCAGGTAGAAGGAGGTCCTCTTGTCCGTCATCTCAGCCAGGTTCACCTCCTTGAGGGCATCGTAGATGGACTGGGGCCGGATGCCGGCCGGCACCGTCACGGGGCGGCGCAGCTTCAGGTGCACCTTGATGAACCCTGTGTACGTCCCATCGTCGTTCTGCAGCAAAGCACACAGGGATCAGGCTCCAGGGAGCTTTTCCAGTCCCTTTTCCACCACAAGAGGCTGGTCTGCAGCGTGGGGTGACAGCAGGACCTGCCCCCGCTCCGGGAGTTCCAGGGTTTCTTATTAATCATGTCAAAAATACCCCATAATTCCGGGACAGTCACTACTGGTTTTCTCTTGGCAGTGACTCATCCCTTCCTCTCATCTGTGGGATCTTGTTTTATTTCAAGCCAGCCCTGCTACAAAGGCAGTTATGGAAATTCCATTACATGGAATTTGTAGTTGCACTTAATTTGGATTTGAAACCCCTGGTTCAGCAGGACCTCCCAACCTTATTCCTTAAGTTTTACTCCCCATTTAAGGGATTCTCACATCTCCGTGTAACAAATCATCACTGGAGATCAGCTGATCCCACCACAGGTCTCTTACCCCACCCTGAGCTCTGCAAAAACACAGGAATCAGGAGAAAAGCCTGGTTCTGCACATTCCACCCAGGAAGCCTGGCAGTGATGAGGGCAGAGCATCTCTCTCTGGAAAGGTTTTGGGTTTCTAAATCCACTTCCAACAGCTGCTGAACTGCCCCAGTTCCACCGTGACTCATCCCCACTGCAACAACGGGGGCTCATCCATTTGGGGCAAGTCTTTGTGGCAACTCGTTGCCAGAGATCAGTGCCAGGAGGGAGGGATGGAGGCAGGGAAGGGTTACCTGGAGTGTCAGTGACACTGGAAAGCCAAGCAGGAGGAGAAGCAGCGTGACAGCCACCAGCCCTCTCACCCCATGACACCTTCCCCACAGGCTGGCGCCGTTCAGAGCCCACAGAAACCAGCAGCAGTGTCTGTGTGTGAGGGAAAACCAGCCCAGTACGTACCAGTTTCATCAACAGGCAGTTGGTCACCTTTGCATTGTACTTCTCAATCTTCTGTTTGATCTCCTGGACGGTCGGAGGCTCGGGTTTTTCTTCTTCTACCGTTTGTGTTACATTCTGGAATCAGAAGAGCCGGGCTTTAGCTGCTTTGTGTGTTGGGTAACGCTCCATCTGTTCAGCTCCACGTTTTCTTGGGAAGGCAGGAACGGATCCTGCGCAGATCCCGAGCAGTGATGACGCAGGCGGGGATGGTCCCTGCAGCCAGGAGGCTGAATGTGCAGGATGCCACATCCCAACCCCAAACCACCTCTGACACCAGTGACAGGCAGTGCAGGGCAACACAAAATGCACCAGTTGGTGGCACGGAGCAGTTAAACATCCCAGTGCAAACCAGGACAACATATCCAGCCCTTAAAGCCCACTTTGAAAGCAAAGCCACCTGCACCTGTGAGCATTTATTTACTTCTGGCAATGCAAGAAAAAAAACCCATCCTATTTCCAGTATTCACAGCTCTGACTCCCCAAAACTCGAGCAGCTTCCAGTGGGTTCACCCAGGCAGAACCTGGAGTTAAATCTCTCGCTGCTCTTGTCCAAAGCTTGGGAAATTATAGCTCAGAGCAATAAAAGCACACGAGCAGCAGGCTGGCTGTGTGACTAATAATAAATCAGGCACTGCAGGGCCAGTCCAGGCATCCCAGCCTGTGTCAAAAACTGCTCAGTGCCTGCGTGGGCTCACCCACAGGGGGACAGAGGCTGCTGCTCGTCCAGCTTTGGGGGAATTTCCTCCAAAACCAGCAGATTTGACCTGTAGGTGGGCTCTACCTGAAGGCCACCCATGGAAATGTCACTAATGAATAACCACAGAATCATTAAGGTCGGAAAAGATCTCTGAGCTTGAGTCCAGCTGTCAACACAGCACCACTAAACCACGTCCCCAAGGGTCACATCCACGGGCCTTTTGAACAATTCCAGGGATGGTGATTCCACCGTTTCCCTGGGCAGCCTGTTCAATGCTTGACCACTCTTTCACGAAGAATTTTTCCCTACGATCCAATCTAAACCTCCCCTGGCTCCCCTCCAGCCAGGAGGGCAGGTCTCCACAGCACTGCCTGCTCTATCTGCTGGATCTGCAGCAAACAAGCCTCTGTGTGTCTGGGCAATGCTCAGCGGGCTGGATCCCCCAGCTCAGAGCTCTGCTGCCTTCCCATAACTCACCACCTTCCCTGGAGACAGCCTGGGAACGCATTTTGCCAGCTCTGCCTGGAACTGTGCGCAGCGCTCTCAGATTTTATGTGGGCTTGCTCAGAAGTTGGCATTAGCAGGGAGCAGAAAGCGTGAAGGGATGTGCCATCAAGGCTGGGAAGGCTCAGAATGAAAACTGTAACCTCTGAGAAGGGAAAAAAAGGGAAAAAAGGCAGCTTGGGGAGCAAAGCTTGTCCCTTCCCAGACAGCCCCAGAGCACACACAACAAGGACGCAGCAAGCTGTAAATAAGCCAATACTGCCCAAGGCTACCCATGGTATTTCTTTCAGGAGGAGAATCAAGCAGAGGACAAACTGAAACCCTGGCTGCAATCTGGCAAGGCAGCTGCAGTGCTGGGACTCACGGCAGTGATTCCCCAGTGACAGCTCACGATTTCACAATTTCTGCCCCAGAGCAGCAGACAGCTCGAGACACCCACGTGGAGCAGGCACCCAGGGGACAGCTTCAGCCTCCTTGGTCACTGCCTTCCTTGGGGCTCCAAGAGAGGGAGAGGGGCTTTAGACCAGGGCCTGGAGTGACAGGAAGGGGGTGATGGCTTAAACAAAAAGAGAGGAGATTTAGATGGAATACTGGTCAGAAATCCTTCCCTGTGAGGGTGGGCAGGCCCTGGCACAGGGTGCCCAGAGAAGCTGTGGCTGCCCCTGGATCCATGGAAATGTTCAAGGCCAGGTTGGAGCAGCCTGGGACAGTAGAAGGTGTCCCTGCCCATGGCAGGGGTGGCACTGGATGATCTTCAAGGTCCCTTCCAGCCCAAAGCATTCTATGACAATAAAAGCAAAGCTTTCCTGGGTTACTTGAGAATTGCACATAAATATCCATTTATCAGAACTCCCCAATCTGTCAGAGCCCTTTGGCTCACGCTGCAGCTCAATCTATCCACTGCACCAAGCCTTGGCCACACACAGGCCAAGGCCGTGCGTGGCAGGGGAGTCTTTAAAAATCATCTTTAGAAATCATGCCAAGGGCTGAGATTTTGAAAGTAGCACGAAGGAAAAGAAAAAAAAGGAAAAACAAACAAAAAAACCCTTCCCTATAAGTTAACAGAAGATGAACTCTCAGAAACCCTGCACTTCCTCACATCACCCATGTCACTGCACTGACACAGCCACAGCTGGGCTGCCCCTCACCAACCACAAGTGAGGGAGGGCAGGGGACCCCCAGGACCGTCCCCTCCTGCAAGCAGAGAGTTGGAGCTGCAGAGCTGAGGGCACCACACATCACCCATGGCACAAACACAGCCCAGCAGAGACAGCATCCACACATCCATCCACCCAGCCACCCAGATACGCATGGCAAAAGCAAACACGGCAGCTCTGCCTGCCCCTGTCCCTGTCCCTGCAGTTTGCTTGTCCCCAGCAGGGCAGGTCCCTCCCTCCTGCGATGTTCCCAGCCCAGGGCCACAGCTCGTGCCAGCAATTAAGAGCCGTGGAGCGGCTCGGTTTCCATGGAGGAACACGGCGCAGCAGGGCCGCAGGAGCCTGGAGCGGTGCCCCAGCGCCTCGCAGCAGGCACACGGCAGACGAGGATGGCTTCGGGTTCCAAGAAACCCAAACCACTCGCAGCAGGAGGGGCCCGGCTCAGGAGCACGTCACCACTGTCGCACGATGTCACCGATGTCACCGCAGCGCTGCCCGGCTGCGGCATCCTCCCTTCCCCACAGCGGGCAGGTCAGGGGTACCTGCAGCCTGCTCAGCCCCCTGCCAGCCTTCCTCCCACACCCTCCCGTTGCAGGGAAAGAAAGTTTTCATAATCTCTTTGCCTGCGTCCATCCCACCACGGGCTCGGTGACAGGATAGTGTCTGGATGAAACCTGGGGACACACAATAAGGTCACGGCAGAAAAATTAAGGCAAACTCCAGCCAGCTGTGCCAGAGGATCCAGAGTGGGGCCACCCCAGTTGCATGAGCTATTTAGGGCTGGGGGAGCCCATAAGGGCACTGGGGATCCAAGGGCTCAGCCCTTCAGCTCTTCTCGCCATTCAAGTGATGCTCAGGCCTGGCTGCACCACGAGCCCCCCAAGCAAGAACCACCCACCCATCCCAAGCCTGTACACCTAAATATTCTGCTTTTCTGTCTTCCAGACCCAAACCAGCCCAGCAGCACCAGCCCCGTGGTGCAGGAGCCCCCGGAGGAGCAGCCACAGCCTGGGAAGAGAAGTGCTGCTCCCCCCCCAGTGCCTGATCAGATCAGCCACTTCTTGCTCCTCACAAATCAACCCCAACCTCCAGTTGTGCAAAGTTTCTGGTGCAGAATCTGCAATTCTGGCTAAAGGGAGAAAAACAGAAGCTTTAACCATAAACCGTTGCCACATTTCCTGTTGTACCGGGACAGGATGAGACGAGCTGTGAACAAAACCACATCTCTGATCTGCACCTACACCCTCGCGGGCACTGCTGGGCCTGCAGCTTTCCCGCATGGAAAACAGGGAAGAGCCAGCTCAGCCATCCTTGGCCATCACCTGGCCTCGTGGCCCCGGAACACGACATCAGTGTGGCAGCAGAGGAACCGGCACATTGCCCCGTGCCACCCTCCTGGGCCACCGGCAGGAAAACCACAGGAAGCCTGGAGCTGCCAGGAGGGCTCCACGCCTGCTCCATGGAAAACCTGCTGCACAGCATCGCATGGCCGTGGTTAAACATACTGGCAGCGCGCTGGAATCGCTCAGACTGGGCAGCTGAGGGCTTTGCCAGCCCTGTGGCACTGCCATAAAACAGCTCGCGGGCAGTGGTGGCCGCAGTGGCGCAGGGACCCACGGGCTGCCAGGACAGAGTCTGGACACGGTGATTTGGGACATCCAGAGCAGCGCAGGACCCGCCCATGCCCTGCCCCTGCCTCCACAACCCACATTATTGCTCAGCTGTAAGAAATACCGATTGTAAGGAGTGGCTGGAGCCTCAGCTGGCACTTGGGCTAATGCTCCACGGGACAAAGGCTGCCCGGGATGAGCTCTGGGAAGGGGCAGGACCGTGGCACACAAAGCCCATGGCCCGGGGCTGGGCAGAGTTCACTGCCCCGGCCCCCTCTGTGCAAGCCAGCACTCAGCTAATGAGCTGTAAACTCCTGCCAGGCTTTTATGGACAACCCAGGGGCCATCGAGATGGTGGTGACAGCTCTCAAAAGAGTTCTAAGTGACAGATATCTCCATTTATCAGTTTGCAAGGATGCCAGGAGAAACACACCCCACATTCAAAGAGCACCGTCCCTACAGCCTCTCACCTTCTCAAGTCAAGCCCCAACTTAAAAACCTTTTAAAAGCACCCAAGGCAACAGCTCTGCACCAATTCTGGGCCCCTGTTTTGGGAATAACAGCTCCAGGTGGGACCCAGGAGCTGTCCCACCACAGGAGCTGGTGTGTGGTCACAGCCTGGATGCTCAGCCCACAAGCTGGAAGAGCAGCAGCTCAGGAGCTGTGGTTCAAAGCAGACACGGAAAAGCAGCAGAGGCAGAAGGTCTGAGTGTGGCCACTCCTTGGAGCCAGGGCCACCTCCCTGCAGCCCCAGGGACACCATCCCTGCCCCCACAGGGACACCGTCCCTGCCCCTCGCTCCCAGCCAGCTTTCCTCACCAGCTATTTCCTTAATGAATCTGAAGAGCAGAGCAGTGGGGACGGATCTGGCCCAGCATCACCACATTCTTGGCAGTCTTATCTCGAGGCAGAAGCGGCCAAGTCCTCCCTGGTGTGCTCGGGCACAGCTCCATCACCATTTCCATCAGCCAGGCTGTGACAACTCGCATTCCCAAACCCGCGGCCCAAGCTCTCCCTTTGGCTCCTTGTTCAGACTGCAGGAGCACTTCAGAGATCTCCTCTGAAGGGATTTTATGGCCTGGGGCATCAATCCTCATTTTTCCCGCTTATTAAGGAAAGATTTGTCTTAAAGCACCAGAAAACAAAGCCTGGAGAAGCACATCCGAGTGTCCCTGGCTGTGGAGCCGCAGTTCAGAGCGGCATCGCCTGGGACCACAAACACAGTCCGGCACAAAGGACTGGGAGGAAATGTGAGTGCTTCAAATTGGATTCAGGAACACGAGAACCAACAGCTCAGATCTGTAAATCCTGCTGCAGCAGGGAGTGGTGGCAGCTCAGGGACATTGGGGACAGGGCTGTCACCAGAGCTGGGACATCTCTGCTCTCACAGAGCTCTCCATCCCTGCACTTCCCCAACACTTCCCCTTCAACACCCACTGCCAGGGTTCACAGCACTATATTGGGAAAGGATCCACTGCTCCAGCACAGACAGGCAAGGCAAGAATCACACAAGAGATCTGGACCAAAAAAATCCCAAAAAAACCTTAAATACCCCCAACAGTTCCCTCCCTTTGAGAAATTCAGATGAGATGCTGTGGTTTCCTTTGGGGCTCAGAGGAAAAGGCAGAAGACAGGAGAGCTGTGCCTCTCCAGAGCAGGGAAGAGGGATGGCTGCTGCATCTCAGAGAGGTTAGAGCAAGTGAAGATGGGCTCAGTGTTTTGATTGCCATGGAGATTTCACTTAGAAACCGATTTTCCTGCCACAGCTCAGCTCAGCAGTGAGAGCTGACAAGGTCCTCACAGGGAGCTGCATCTCAGGGGTGTCCAGGCTGGAGCTCCTCTGCATTGCACCAGGCTGGCCATGCCCACATTGCCCCCCCAGGCCCAGCTGCTTCCCTGCACCCCACAAACCTGCCCTGAGCACCGGCCAGCCCTGGGATTATGGGGCAAGGCCAGACAGGATCTTGGAGATCCCCTCATCCAGCCCCTGTTTGGGTTCTGCCCCTCCTGTGCTTCCCATCCCTGGACATTCCCTTTCCCCCTTCCCTCTCTGAGCCAGCTCTCCCATCAGCCCTGATGCAGGACTCCAAGAGCAATTTTGCAGAGTTTTGAGCAATCAGGCTTCAGGCAGAAGCCACTGAAGCCATTCAGCTGGAGAGGCCCGAAAATGCAAAGAAATGGATCTCCAGGGACGAGGTCACATCTGAGATCTCAACCAGCTCTTTGCTAATGAGGAGTGATTTTGCTGATGGTTCTGAGAATAAAAAGGAATTACAGCATTCCTAGAAAGAGGCTCTTCAGACTAATACAGTTGTTTCAATCAGAAAAATTGTTCCTGTAATCCTACAGATCAAATCCCACTCTGTTAAGTGCTGTGCAGTGGCCTGTGTGTCCCCTCCCACCCACCCACAACACAACTTCCTCCACAGAGATGTTTCCTGTGTCTTTCAGCACATGCATCCCTAAGTTATCCGTACTGAGCTTCCTCCTGCCCAGAGCAGGCCCTGCCCACTGTCCTGGGCTCAGGAATCACTCCTGGGCATCCCAGGATGGACAACCCTCACCGTTCCCAAACACATCCACCAGCTCAGCTCACTCGGGGGTCTGAGCTGATGTTCTCTGCCCATGGCTAGGAGCAGGTGGTGAAAAACAGAGTTGTTGTCACACACAGCCCTTGCAGGGATGGAAATGTTCCAGTTGAATAATTACCACTTCAATAAGGTGCCAAGGTAAAAAGAGAGGACAGGGAGTGGATCAAAACCCAAGGGAGATGTCCACCACCTCCTCAGTGCCCACCACCTCCTCTTCCTCCCTGCCTTTGCTCCTGCAGGACCTGCACCACCACCACCAACCCCAAACAAGCCATGAACCCCCCAAAAACCTTCTTCCACCAAGGCCTGAGCATATTTTCTCTGTGAGAATCCACCTCCACACACAGACCCATTACACAACACCAGTTGGGTTCAGTTTAGCGGGGGGGGGGGATGTTTTTCATGCACAGGAACCATTTCCTCCCCACACCACCAACCCCCTGAAAGGCTCCATCTTCTCTGGCAGCCTGAGCTCTGCCGCCCACGCCGGTCACGTCCAGGTGAGGAGCTGGGGAAAAAGGGGCTGCGGCAGCTCCTGACCCCCCCTGTGAGGGAGAAATCCCAAACAGTGACAGCACCAGGCTGATTTCCAGAGGTCCCCGAGGATCTGCAGTGCCCTGGCTCAAACAGAGCAGCTCTGGCTGCACCAGCACCCCAATCTCCTCCATTTCCTACACAAATGAATCATCAAATGACATTTAAAAACCAGCAGTACGTGTCGGTTAATCATAATGAGAGGGAGCTGCTGGCTAGCGGGGAAGATCCCATCTTAAACATTTTCTTCAGAGAAATTCAATAAAATTCCCAGCTGACTGAAGCTCTCTCTCCAAAACAGCCCCCCCTTAGCCAAGGGGAGCCCTTGGACCTGCTGCAGGGAGCTGAACCCCAAAGCACCTGCTGAGGATTGCGGCTCTGCAGCCTCAGGTGCAAACACAGCAGAGGCTGAGCAGGAGCACATCGGTGCTGGTGGTTTATGGGAGGATTTTCAGTGAAAAAGCTGCTCCCCAGGCCAGATTTGATCTCTGGGTGCTGCAGGGCTCTCGTTCCCATGTGAAACTCCCACTTCTGCAGCAGCACCTTCTCCTTTTATGCTCAGCTCTGGTTGGGGCTCCAAAGTTCATGAGAGCGATTTTTATTTTATTATTTTTTTTTTTAAATAGACATTTAAAAACTGTGAAGCAGCCTTGGCAATGTTGCTGAGACACAAATCTCATGCTGGGTGAAACACTGCCCAGCCAAACCTCCGTCCTTCTCCAAGGCAGGCACACACAGCCCCAGGCTCCCCAAAAAGGACCACGTTCATCATCGCGTTAATCAGTTCACAGATTAATTCTGCCCTGAACTTTCCCATCCACCCCACAGGTGCAATTTTCACTCATGGTGCAGATTCTGCAAGGCCAAACCACAGGTCCCCGCCGGGGAGCCTGACCCGTGGCTGACAGCTGGCTAAAGGCTGCTAAAGGATTTCACCTCATGCTGAAAAAACGCACTGAGAGCCGGCTCCTCCGGCGTGAATCCCCGGGAAACGGGGAAACCCGGCGTGGCAAGGGCTGAGGAAAACCCGCAGCGGTGCAGACCCCGCAGAGGAGAGGGCAGAGCCCCCTCCCCGCCGGCAGCTCTGCCCTGGCTCCCGCACAAGCTCACTTTTGGCAGCACCCGCAGCCGAACGTGCGGGAGCCCCGGCATCCGCCAGCCCTGCGCGCGAGTTGCGTTACCTTGGCGGGGACCTTGCTCTGCGCGCTGCGGAAGAACGAGGTTTTGGCCGTGAAAAAGCAATCCTCGAGGTCTTCATCCAAGCTGCAGTAGCCGCTGCTCATGCTGCTGCCGATGGTCATGGGAGCCGGGCAGAGGCGAGGGGCTGCGGGCGAGCCGGGGGGCTCGGGGGGCCGGCGACCATCGGGGTCCCCGCTGCGGCTCCGGCGAGCCCCGCGCTCACATCCCCGGCTCGCCGCTTATCTGCAGCAGCTCCTTCTGCTCATCCTGCCGAGCTATTCCTCCTTAACAGGCAGCCGTGCCGGGTAACCCTTCCCTTCCCTCGCCTCCTGCTCCCGCCTCCCTGCGCAGCGGCGCTGGGGCAGCATGGAAGGGGCAGAGCTCCCAGTTCGCTCCCAGTTCGCTCCCGCTCCGCTGGCCGCTCCCGGGGGTGCCGGCGCAGCAGCATCGCCTCCCCTTCCTGCCCTCGCCCCGCAGCCCCGGCCACTTCCTCTTGCAAAATTTCTCACCCAGCTCGCAGCCGAGGTGCTGGGCTTGGCTCTGGCCCCTGGGGACCCCTGGCACCACCTTGGGGACCCAAAACGCGGTGCCACGGAGGGCTGGGGGCTGTTCAGTCCCTGTTAGAGCATCCTCGGGAGCTGCTGTGGCATCACTTTCTGAGGGAATCAAGAAGGGGGGAGGCAGGTGAGGACACAGCTCAGACCCTCCTCGGGGTGCCAGGACCCCCTGGCCACCACAAGTGGGTGCCTCTCTGCCCTGCATCTGATGTCAGAGCAGCAGGAGCAATTTCAGCACCCAGATTGAGGCAGCTTCAGCGGCAGCCCAGGAAAAAGCTGCTCAGTTCCTGGGCCCTGCTTTTACAGCAGCTGTGACCCTCCTGCTTGGAGAAGATCACCGGGATTTGTGGGGCTGGGCAGGGGCAGGGCTCTGATCCCCACAGGATCCCACAGGCAGGGACACCTTCCCCTATCCCAGGCTGCTCCAAGCCCTGTCCAACCTGGCCTTGGGCACTGCCAGGGATCCAGGGGCGGCCCCAGCTGCTCTGGGCACCCTGTGCCAGGGCCTCCCCACCCTCAGAGGGAGGAATTCCTTCCCAATATCCCATCTCAACTTGCTCCTCCAGCTGCTCCCACAGGGCTCCAAGACCTTCCCACAAGCCACCATCCAGCACTAAAACCTCTTCCCCTCTTGACAGGTTGCAGATGCTGCTCCAAACCCTCCCATCTGTATTGCTACGAGGCTTTGAGAGCTCCGTGCCCACCACAGCAGCATCCCATGAATACAAACCGGGATGTAGATGGGAAGACTGGCAACATCTGCATCTCAGAAAGAGGAAGGCAAGAATCCAAGTGGCTTTATTTACAGAGGGAATAAATAAGCCACGTTCTTATGGCAGCAGCGCGTTCCTGCAGCAGCACAGCCCCCTTGGCTCCACAGCGATAAATTTAGAGGAGAAAGAGGCTTAAATTGAGCATGTGCAACACCAGCAGAAAGTGCGGGTTGGGAGCATCAGCACTGGGGTCTTTTATGAAGCCTCAGCCCAAGTTTTTCCCAGGGGAACCAGTGTGCAACCCCTGGACGCCCCATGGAATTCTCCAAGAATCCCTCATTTATTCCTTGCAGTCCAGCTGCTTGGCACATCAGCTCCATAAAAAAAACAACAAAGACAAATAAACCCAATAACTTTTACCCCACTGTTCAGCAGCAGCTGCACTTAATGGTTACCTGCACATCAGCCCCCCAAAACCCCAGTGACCCCGGTGACCTGCAGCAGCTCACAGGTGGGAGGCACACAGCCAGCCCTGCCAAATCCAGGGACCCAACTCCTGGAGCTGCCGAGAGCAGTGGAGGCTTTTGGCAGCTTCGGCAGAGTCTGGATGTCACCCTGGGCGGCTGCTCTGGGACCCAAATGTAACACACTCCCAAATACTTACCCGGATCAAAGCCCAAATTATCAGTGCCTGCTGTTACATGGTAACAGCACTGAAATAGGTGATATTCAAATAGGTATTTCAGTGGTGCTTCCACTTTGCTTTATTTTGATAATACAATTTAATGACTTCCATCTATGCCAGCTATTAATTTTTTCATGTGTTTTCAGGCCTCTTCCCCTCCTGCCAGCATATTCAGGCATCCTGCTAGCCTCCTACTGGAATACTGACATTATTTTCCCTCCATTCTCCTCCTTTCCAGCAGCAAAACCTGCCTGACCAACAGAAACACTCCAGGAACGTGGCTGTGTGCTCAGATCAAGCAAACCTGGCAATGATTTTTCCCTGATTATCCATGAAGAATAATGGAGCTTTGCTGCAGTGATTTACCCTCATTAACCCCCAAATCAGCCCCCACATCCCCAGCACAGGCCACGGGACCCCTGCCAGGGCTTTGCTGCGCTGAGGATTCTGAGGTGCAATCCCCAGCCAGGGCTTTGGGATGCGCTTGAGGGTTTCTGTCTGCTGCTGGAATTGGAGAGACACTTTTGTTTCCTTGGCACAAGGGGCCTCCCCCCCCCAGGATGACACCAGGGCCGTGTCAGGGTGATGGATGGCCACAAAGCACGGGGTCCCTGTTTGTTATTAGGCCCATCAATAACCCTGGCTGGGGTGATCACCCTGAAGATGAAGCGAGCCCTTCTCATTTTTCCAAGAGCCCAGCATTGCTGGGGGAAGCCCAGTGACACTCAAAGGAGTTGTAACCACACACGAATTTAGGTTCACTCCCTTACACAAACACCTGGAGTGGAGAAACCGCTCTGAGCCCCTTTGTAATGCGTAGCTTAGAACGATCAACCCCGTCCCACTTCAGATCCCTCCTGACCATTTCATTCAGAGCAGCAGCAGCTGCCCAGCAAGGCCAGAGCTTGTACAGCAAAGGCTGGATGACAACCAAGCCCCACACACCCAACTGAAACCCCACATTTGCCTCTGGAAAAGTGCAAAATGTTCCCATCTCCAGGTCTTCCACAAAGAGGGACATAAACACGGGGTTATAATGAGGGTCAGAACACAGAATCACAGAATCATCAAGGCTGGAAAAGACCTTTGACTGCATCCCACCACACCCACTAAGCCATACCATGAAGTGTCGCATCCACTCATTTTTTGAACACTTTGAGTGATGGTGACTCCACCACTTCCCCGGGGAGCTGTTCCGAACGTTTCAAAAAAGCACACAGAGCCTGGAAAGGCTCCATGCCCGCCAATCCCACTCCAGGCAGGTCCCTCAGCAATGCCTTGAGCTGGCAGCACTAAGCATCTCCCATCTCATCTGGCACAGTGAGAGCCTCCTTGGCCCCGCAGCCTGTCCCACCCACGCTGGAGTCCCAGACACTGCAGGACCCCGGGGGGATTAAGGCAAAGCTGAGCCTTCCGGAGTAACCCTGGGATTACATCCCTAACACAGATTGAAGAGCCTCCATGCCCCCGGAACCACTGAAACTCTCAAAACAAGGCTGTCAGCCAGAACTCCAGATTTCCTGGAGAAATCGGCGCTCTCGCCCTGCACGATGCAGGAAATGCACCTGTGCTGCTGACTGCAGGCGCTGTGCACGGCGCTGGGACAGGCTAACGCCAATATTGATCCTCCTCCGCAGGCACTGGCACGTGGGGCTTGACGTCCCCGCTCTGCTCCAGGTGACAGCAGCGCTTCAAACACCCCAGAGCTCCACACACCCCTTCCCAGGGAGGGAGGGGGATGCCCACATTCCCAACCTCCATCCCACCCAGGCAGTGGGCACGGCGCTCACGGCCTGCAGGTGACACCTCAGTGACACTCCCAGACCGAGCCCTGACAAGCCCTCCCTGCTGGAAAACCCTTTGGGAGCAGGAAATCCGCGCTCTGGAGGCGAATCCGCCGGTCACCGCGGGGCTGTGCCCCCCCGAGCCCCCTCCCCGGCGTACCTGGCTGCAGGGTGGCAGGAGGGTGCTCTCTGGGGACAGCTGGCTCTGCCACTGGCCCGGCCGGCGACAATCCAGCTGGATGAGGCTGCGGCACTCCTGGTGACACATGTACCTGCAGTCTGCAGGGACAGAAAGGGCAGAGTGAGGCACCCCAGAACTGCAGGATGGGGTTGGGGGCAGTGGGGGACCCACAGGAAGGGACTGGATTGCAGGCAGAGGGATTCCAGCACGGCCAGAGCTGGAGCCAGGCACATGTCGCTGTTGACACACATGGCCCCGTTCAGGCACACTCCTGCAGGTGAGGAGATACCTCAACACCTCATCCAGAGCAAAAATTGCTCGCACACCCTCTCCCCAGGGAATCCTGGACGCGATGGAGCAGCACAAGCCGCATTCCTGCCACGCATCCTGCTGCCTCTCCCCAAGCCGCTGGCACACTGACATGGAAAATGCTCAAATCCCACCAAACCTCGGGGTACCCCTGGCCAGCTCCACTCCTGGGAGGTGCCACCTGTAGCAAAAGCTTGGCTGGAGCACAGGGAAAGGATCCTTCACCTCTCACCATCAGAAACATCTTTGTACTGGGCAGAGGTCAAAAGATTTAAGGTCATTAAATAGCATAGAAGGGTTTGGGTTGGAAAGGACCTTAAAGATCATCCAATTCCACCTCCCCCACCTTGCACTGTCCCAGGCTGCTCCAAGCCCCGTCCAACCTGGCCTTGGACCCTTCCAGGGATGGGGCAGCCACAGCTGCTCTGTGTCAGGGCTTAAACATGAAAATTTCAAGGGCCAGCTCCAGTGACAGAGGTGTGGATCGACCACCAGCAGCCCCAAATCCACCCCTGGAGAGGGCAGGGACACATCCCAGCCCCAGCAGAGGCTGTGACCTCCTGTCCCCAGGTGCAGCAAGGCATTTCTGTGGCTGTTTTCTTTGGATGCTGACCCAGTGTCAGACATTAACCCGTTCATGCACAGATGACTCTGCACAGCCCAGCTTTAACCCCTTCAGGCACAGGGTGGTCCTGCTCACCCCCAGCTGCAGAGGGGCACATTTGGCACAGCCAGCTCCAGTTATCCCATATTCATGGCCACCACTCCCACAGCCCCTTCCCTCAAAGGCCCGACTCCCCCAAACCCTCCTGACTGCAGTGAACAACCTCCTCCCGCTTTAATGGCCCACCTGAGCCTTTTAATTTTTAACTGCCACACAAACAACCTTAAATTTACTTTTTACACTGCCCAAAATTCCAGAGCGGTCACCAACCCGGAAAAAAAAAATCACATCCTAAAATCAAGGCAAGAGAGGTCACTCCAGAGAGGGATGTGAGTGCCTGTCCCTGCACCAGCCCCGTGACCTTGCTAAGAGCCACTGAATTTGTATTTTAAATACACTCCTTCTTTCTTTTTCCTTTTTGCCCCTTTTCCTTTTATTTCTTGAGCTTTTGGGTCATTGGTTTTGACTATCTGGGGCTTGCAGGAAAGCAAAGGAATATCCCATGTTTGCTCTGGAAACTGATTTCTGCTCAGCTCTGGTGAATTCTTCAGTGCCTGAGAATGAGTGAGAGGAGCGGAACCACTGCTGGGAGCTGGTGCCTGAGGGGGGAAACATCAATCTCCAGAGGAAACAGGGAAATCATTTATCATTTAGCATTCATCTGGCGTGAGCTGTCTGTCATTCTCCTGTTCCAAGTCACTTGTCTCAAGTAAGCCTGGGGGAAAAGCAGGGAGACTTGGCTTCTTTTTTTTTTTTAATTAGAGATAAGCTGCAGTTACAGTAATTTAATGCGTGACCTTTCGAGCAGCTGGAACTGCCTTTTAACAGGGGCCATTGGCCAAGTCTTTGCTGGAGGTGCCAGCTGGAGAACGCTCCAGCTGTGAGTTCACCTGAGCACCTGCCACCACCTCGTCCCTTCTGCCCGTGTGGGCCCAGATTTTCAGACTTGGGCAGCTCCAGCACGTGGGGCAGTGGCAGCCAAAGGTCTGACACACATCATTTGGACCACAGCAATGCCAATTCCTGGGCAATTCCCCCGGATCAGGCCCATTGTGGCATTTCTTTGTGGGATTAAAGTGTGACACCTCCTTAGTCACAGCCACCTATTAACAGACCTAATCAGTCAGGATCCGGTGGGGAACACTAATTTTAGAAACCCTGCACAGCTTTAGGAAGCAGCCACGTGACCGGTTTGCCAAGAGGAGCAGGATGCCTCCACTTAGGCTCTAAGATAATTTCCATTCCAGTCAAACAATGGAACACTTGGAAATGGAGTTTCCTCAAAAACAGAAAGATCACGGTACTGTGAAAAGCTTTGGTGGCTGAAGGGAATTCCCCTTTCTCCACAGATAAAGTGGGATGGAGTAACCCAGTCCCGTATAAATGCCCATCTCAATTCCTAAACACAGCCACTGAATGGTTCGGGTTGGAAAGGACCTTAAAGCCACGGGCAGGGACACCTTCTGCTATCCCAGGCTGCTCCAACCTGGCCTTGGACACTTCCAGGGATGGGGCAGGGCCTCCCCACCCTCCCAGGGAAGAGATTCTCCAGTCCTCTGCCCACCCCCACCCCCAGGATACCACAGACCCCATGGGGCACCTTCCAGCTCGACGTGACCAAGTGGAAACGGGCACAAAAGGAGAAGGGAGGCCCCACAGGTGTCTGAGAGCGGGGCCAAGGTGGCAGAACGGAGACTTCCTCCACTGAAACTCTGGAACCCTTCGGGGCTCACACACCTCGAAGTGCAGGCTGCACCTGAGGCTGGGCTTTGCAAGCTGCGCTGCTTGAGGCGCTCCTCGTGTGCCCGACGTCACCGGGCTGACCTCAGGGGTGGCAGCAGGATGTGGCCCTGTGGCACCAGGACAGCGGGAGGCTCTGAGGGGACAGGGCAGGACCTGTGGCACCACCGCCAGCACCCAGGGAAGGGTCTCAGTCCTCCTGCAAAGCAGGTTCTGACAGCCCCAGGGCGCTGATCCAGCCCCAGCCCCGCAGCTCCATCAGTGCGGTCTCGTCTCAGCAGTTTTAGGTCTAAACCAGATGGTTTGGGTTCATTTGTTTGCAAACACTGGCAAGCCCCAGGGGCCTGTTTCTGTTTGTCCAGAGCAGGCAAGGCCCCCTCGGTGACAGCCACCCCTCTGCGAGGTCCCTGCGCCGCTGCAGCATCTGGAGCACAAACCCAGCTGCTGGCAGATGCTCTGGAGCCACGATTTAACAAAAATCAGATTTTCCTTTGGACTGGCAAGTGGGGCAGCACTGAGAGCCTGTGCTCCTGCCCGAGCAGGGCTGCAGAAGAGCCAGAGGAGAAGCTGAAGCCACCTGGTGCCACAGGTGTGGTGCCAGCCCTGTGCCCACCCCATACCCGCCAGGCAGGATCCCTGTGGCCAGGCCATGCTCAGCAACACCAAGGCAAACCCTGCACCCCAAAGAGCAGCAGAAAACCTGCAAACCCAGCCAAAAACCCCAAATCCCACCACCACCTACCTCTAACCAGCAACACCTCCCTGCTGGGCCTCCTCGGCAGGCGCAGTCCCGCAGACCAGGGCTTGGATTTGGGGAAATGCCTGAAGATTTTACGGATTCTCTTTGTTACAAGCCCGAAGCAAGTGGCTGCTCCCTCCTTCCCGTCCGTCATCCTCAGGAGAGGAGGCCAGGAGCTCTCCAGGCACGTTCCAACCCCAAATGCTCTGGGATACAGCAGGCACCGGAGCAAGTTGTGTCTGCTCCCACGAGAGGCCTTTTCCCCCACGGAGATAAAGCCCTGACATTGTCCATTTACAACCTGCTGCCATCTGACGGGGTTATTTATTTATTTTTCTGAGCAGGGAGCGCAGCTCAGAGCTCGTGCATCTCCTGTAAGCCATGGAAAACTTTCTATTTCTGGGGCTTTTTGCTTGATAAGATAAAATAACCCAACGGAAGAGATTAGAGAGAGAAAGCGCAGGACCCGGCCGTGCGCTGGGAGGTCTCTTCCCGGCATCCTCTCTTCTCTCTTTGCTGCTTTTCCCTGCAGTCTTTTAAAGTTTGAGGGATAAATAGTCCCCAGTGTCTAATCAGAGGTTCAAGGAGTACACTGAGATTAACTATATCTATAATATTGATTAAACTCTGCACATAGTTAAGAGAGGCTTGTGGAGCCTTTCACAGCATCCGTGAAAATCAGGGCATTCTAAAAAAGACAGAGAGTGACTTTTTAGTGATAGGACAAGAGGGATGGTTTTAAACCAAAAGAGGAGAGATTTAAATGGGATATTGGGAGGAAATTCCTCTCTGTGGGGGAGGTGAGGCCCTGGCACTGATTGTCCAGAGAAGCTGTGGCTGCCCCTGGATCCCTGGAAGTGTCCAAGGCCAGGCTGGACGGGGCTTGGAGCAGCCTGGGACAGTGGATGGTGTCCCTGCCCAGGGCAGGGGTGGGATGGGATGAGCACTGAGGTCCCTTCCAACCCAAACCATTCCACGGTGTATCAGTGACAGCTGTACCAGCTGTCAGCTGATGGGGTGGGACACAAGCATCAGTTCAACAACGCCCCTGAAATCTGCCACTTTGGACCCACTCCCCCGAGACCTCTCTGCTCAGGACCCCTCTCACAGTTCCCAGCACCCTGCACAACACAGGGAGTAACAAAGGTGGAATTTAACCAGTCCAAAAACCACCCCGAGCAGCAAAAGCAGTGAGTTATCACAGGGGGCTGTCTCAGTCACCCAGAGAGCCCCTGGGCACATCCCTCCTTCCCACACCCCGACCAGCAAACTCCACTGAGCTTCACCAGGACGAAGCAGAGGGAGAAGCCCAAAAACCAACCTGCAAGGTAAGAGCTGGAGCCTCGGCTGGCGTCTCTCTCCATAAACCCTTCCCAAGGCACTGCACTGGAATGCAGCAGGAAACATGACCCTGGAAGACCTGAGCCACCCCACGAGCCTGTCCCACGGCTCTGGGCAGGTCCCCGTCCCTCCCCACAGCTCCATCTCCTCCCGGGGAGGAGCCCGCCCTGCCTGGGGCAGCCGCGGTGGGCGGGAGGCACCCCCGGACCCCACCCCGTCCTCACCCAACCCCAGCAGCACCATCCCCACCTGCCCGAGTCACCCGGCAGCAGGAAAAGCCTCAGGAATCTGCCTGGATCAGCTAAACGGAACAGAAATGCACGGTGCTGTGGGTCCTGCGAGCTGTCAGCGATTATTATTTACAGCGGCGAGACTGGAGGCACGGCTGAGTGTGGGAGGACGGCGTGGAAGGAGAGACACCAAAAGCACCGTGTCCCAAAGGGCACCAGTGGTGTGAGCAGAGCCCCGTCCGGGTGAGGCCGGGCTCGGGAAAGAACTCGTTAAAGAACTCGTTATCTTAAGCAAACGGCTACTGGAGAACCAGTAACCTTAGAACTGAAGTTTGCTCTACAAATTAGAAAGAGAAACGGTGTTTTACCAACATCCCTCCCGAAGGAAATAGGGGCTGATTCAGCGCAGAGCCTGAACACGGAACGAGCTGCTCTGGGAGATAAGGGCGGCTCCAGACCAGAGGCACAAAACGCGTTTGGATGCTGAGGTGCTTTACTGGGCTGGATCTGTGTGGTAAGATCTGCAGATCAAAAGCTGGCTTCAGGTGTGACTGCGTCTGCAGAGGTGCTGGACACGCTCTGAAGTTTCCCTCGAGGGCTGCCCCACACACAGCCCTGCCCACAGGGAAGCACGGCGAGCTGGAGTGACTTTCCTGCAAAGAAGCCCTTCAGCCAACAGTGTGTTATTTTAATATGTGTTTTTTAATAATCAAAATATTTGAATTTTGGTTATCAGAGACACCGGGAGCCAGGGAAGCACTCGAGCCGTTCCCACCCGGTGTCCACCCAACCCTTCCCACCAGGAAGCGGCCCCAGCTCCCAGCCCAGCCTGGTTTCTGTGCTGTCCCAAAGCCAATAAAACACGCAGAGGGCTTTGAAGCTGCGTTAGTCACCAGGACACCCAACACGGCACCCGCCCCACCAGAGCTCACCAAACACCCCGCAGCAGAGATGTGCCTCTGCAGCCTGCCCGTCCTGCCCCCTTCTCCTCCCCTGCCAGGAAAAGCTGGCAGGAAAAGCTGTCCCCCAGCAATTTACACCCCGACACGGAGATTATTGACTTTACTACTGACTCAGCTCTGAGAGGTGCCAGCAGCACAAAGCCACACGCATTAAATAGAAGATATTCAAGGCACAGCATAAAATGGCACAGCTACTCCTGCCCAAGTGCCTTCCCTCCAAGGCTGGAAACAAGGATTTTCAGGGAAAGCCAGTCGGATTTGCCCCCGAGCTGCCACCTCCCCATCCTTTCACGCTGACACGGCGGGGAGCAGGATGCTGGATGTCTGTCCTGCACAGAACCTGGAACACTCCGAATAAAAGCAGGGGAAAAAGGCTCCCATGTCTCAGGCAACATCTGCATCAGCCCCAGGTGCAGCACCCCCGGGCAGGACTTGGGTTAAAACCAGAGAAGGTCCTCCCTGAGCCTCCTTTTCTCCAGACTGAAGAGTAAATAACTATAACAAATAAATAAATAAATGCCACTTCCCCATTTTACTAAATACAGCCAGATCTGACGTAAATAAAAATAGGCCAGAACTGTACAAACAAAAACCTGAGTATCCTCAGGCTGCAAGTCAAGAGCAAACAAGCGGCAACTCTGCAATCAGAAAGAAAAAGAAACATTCACCGAGTGGGGGAGAGCACACCCCGTCTGCAGCTCTCGGGCATTGTTAATGGGAATCACTATTGGGATGACAGGGAATGCAGATATGAGAGTCCCTCCCGCCCATCCCGGTTGTTTGGGGAGTTTCTGAGGCAGAACTACTCCCACAGTCTGCATAATTCTCTGAAATGAAAAGGGAAATAGAGTTATTTAAAATCTGTTTCAGTATAAGTATGGAAAACATCCTGCCAGAGAAGAAGTCCCTCAAAACAGCTTTGACGGCGTTTCGCAACGCCACAAAATTCTGTGAATTTGTATTTTAAGTCAGGATTTCAAAGCACACAAGCCAGGACCTCACCTCACACCTGACCCCAGTTTCCAGGGGCTGGCGAAAGAGCCTCGAGAAAGTTTTTTTCCCCCTCAAATAACCCTTATTTCTCCTAAACTCGCTATTTCTTTAAGCACGCTCATTCACACATTCCCTGCAGCTCCCCAGCCCCGGGAAATCATCCAGCTCTCAGCAGGGTTTGAGGGAATTAATCAGGAACGGCAGGCAGAAAGCACCCCAGAAATCAGATTTACATCCCCCTCGCTCCACCAACGCCCTGCGCCGCGACTTCCCAGCCCCGGCGTGTCCCCGTGTCACGTTGTGCTGGCGGCTGGGTTACATTTAATTAACAGCAGTCAGCGCTAAAGCCCTAATGCGAGGCAGCAGGGCCATATGGTGCGGCCGTCTCTCCCGGTCGCCCTTCATCCCAAACGGCACCGGGAGGCACGGCCGAGAGTCCAGCTCGCCCCGCGCCACGCAAATCCCCACCAGAAACATTTAATTGATTCGTAATCTAAGGAAAGCCAAGCGTAAGAACCAGAACTGGCTGAGCCAGGCACTAATTGCCCCGGTGAGGCTGGTGCTGCTGCACACGCCTGGCATAACCCTCCCAAACAGCCCCAAAAATAAGCAGCGGCGCGTCCCGCAGCCGGCCCAGAGCCCGCGGTGGGACGCGGCTCAGTCCCAAATTACCACCGGCACCAATTCCCTGCCCTCCACACCCACAGTGAGGGCACCCTCACAGGTACAGGTGATCCTGTGGGCACAAACCTGCGGGGAATGGCATCAGCATTAACACCTCCTGCTGAAAATCAAGAGGCTCAGCTGACCCTGACCAGCAAATTTTCAAGTCCCTCAAGCCCCAGCAGCTGCATCCCGAAAGAGTTTCCCCCCAGCCTGAGGGACTGAGCGGGACAGGAGCAGTTTCACAGCCAGCAGGGCTTAAATCCCCAAGTTATCAGTGACGTGGGTTTGCTCAAACCCCCTCGTTGCCCCTCCTGCAACAACCACGGGCCACACCTCCCCGGGGAGCGGGAGCAGCACCCCGGGACGGGGACACTGCGCGGGGGTCGCTGCACAGCCCCAGCAGAGTCACCTCGTTCGGCCCCTTCCCACACGGGGGAAAGAGGAATCTCTCCTGCAGAGCACGAACAGCTCCAGCAGAGCACGGATCCGACACGAGGAGCACGCGTCTTCGTGCATCTCCCTGGCACAGCTCCCTCCTCCCGCGAGTTTGGGCAGAGCTTCAGGCAAATTTACAAATTCTGGAGGACTTTACCCCTCACTGTAAAGCTTTACAAACACGAACCCTTCCTGCTCACCGCGAGCTGCTGATGCCAACTCCGCCCATGAGTCGATCATCTCCTCTTTCCTGGAAAAGCTTTATTTCCCAAACCCGCCCGGCAGCACCGCACCCGCGCCCACCGCCCGCACCCGGAGACCCTGGTCCAGTCCCTCCCGATGCGCAGCCCCCCGGGACCCCCCCAGGGGGAGCGGGGGAACCCGGCAGGTCCCCGCGGCACCAAAGCGGGACCCTGAGGGGTGCAGAGCTGGGGCGAAAGAGAGGGAGAGGGTGCGGGGGGGCAGAGGCCGGGCAGGGTGAGGGATGGGGGTGCGGGCAGGGCAGGGCTGCGGGACAGCGAGGGGCAGGCAGGGCTCGGCAGGGCTCAGCAGGACGCGGAAAGGCGCGGACAGCACTCACAGTCGCAGCGCAGGGCGCGCTCCCGCACCGCCTCCCCGCACAGGTCGCACCATCCGCGGCGCGGCAGCCGCGGGGCGAAGCGGTGGCCGCGGCCGCGCTCGGGGGACTCCCGCGGCGCCGCGAAG
>NW_024582078.1:3157900-3161786 GCF_017639235.1 Corvus kubaryi | reverse complement strand
CACCGGAGGCGGCAGCGGGCGGGGGCACGGCCCCACGGCCGGCGATGCCATGGTCTCGGAGCGGCGGGCGCGGGGCAGCGCAGGCGCCTTGGAGCGGCCGGGAGGGAGGAGACACGGCGGGGGTGGCACCGGGACCGGCCCCGCGGGGCGCCCCTCCCGTGGAGACCCCCCCGAGGGTCGGGACGCTTCGCACTCGCACCCCCCGAGCGAGGTTTCCCCGTGGAGACGCTCCTCGCCGCGGGGTTCCCCGCTCCGCGCCCTGGGAATGTCCCCGCAACAGCCCCTCCCCGGGAATCCCCGCTCCCGTGGGGCCTCGCCCCGCTGGACAGGCACCCCCGCGGGGCTGGGGTGGCCCGGGGGGTCCGTGCATCCCCCCGGGGGTCCCGCAGCACGAAGCACAGCCGGTGCTTTTCCCCAGCGTCTCCTGCGGGAGCGCAGCCGCGTCCCACCCGCTTTGCCCCGGCTTTGGGGCACCGCACCAGAGCGGGCAGCTGGGGAAAGCCCCTTGGCCCCTCTGCAGGGCCAGCCGGGCTCCCGGGGCTGGGATTGTCTCCCCCAGCTGAGGCTCCTGCGGTTGTGGGAAAAGCGAAAATATCGCGGCCAAAATCTTGGGAGAAGCTGCAGCTCGGAGCACAGCGGTGCCTGGGGCGCTGCTGTCACAGCTCACCGGGGCACAGGGGGCTTTGCAGGGCACGGATGGGGGTGGCCGGACCTGGCGCTGCGTGTCCCCTGCCACTGCGAGTGACCCCGTCCTTTTAGCGCCGGGGATGTCACACGGGATGGGAATGTCCCTGCTGCTCCTGAGCCCTGTGTGGCTGGAGAGGGTGACACATCCCCGAGTCACGCAGGACACCACCGGCCCTTCTCTGCTGCTCTCACCCGTTCTGGTCTGAAACACGTTAATCCAGACAGAATTGCCCCCGAATGTCTCTGGTTTTTGGTAGAACAGGAGGGCGAGGGGCAGCGCGGGGAGGGCAGAGCGGGGCTGGGTGAATCCTGGCTCCTGGGCTTAGGGAAAGCTGAATTTGACGTCTCCCGTGTACTCCTGAGGACAGGATAAGCCAAGGATATCTAAATCCTTTTCAAGGATTCTAATTTGAAGGATGGATTAAAACACTGGCTCTGAATTACAGCAGCCTAGCGCCATAAGCAGTCCCTAAAAAGAGCTTCAAGCCGAAGGAGGAATTATGCAGCTGGAAAAAATCGAGTTTTGTTTTGTGCTAAGCAGCAAGATTAATTTTTGGAAGGTCTTTTCCTTCCCCATTCAGGATCCTGATTCATTTTCATGCCTCCTCTGCTTCTGCTTGAAAACAGCAGCAGATTTATCCCTCAGCAAATTGTTCCACAAAAATTCAGTGTTTTAGCCTATGTCCTCCACAAACTGTTAGTTGTATCAGGAATCACCTGCAATAATGAAAATTACTCTTCTGAGGGTAAAGGTCTGCCTGGCACCTGGCTGGGAACCTCCTAAAGCCATTGTGGATTTTTATTTTCCCAGCACCATCCCAGGACACAGCTCCAGTCTCTGTTCTGCAGCCCCGGGGGATAAAAGTACTAAATAAATGTAATATTTTCTGTCCCCACAGCAAGCTCTGGCTCAGCCTGCACAAGAGGCTCATGAGAGTCATTATCCTGCCCAGCTGTCCCTGCAGGTATTCAGAGCTGACAGCGCAGGGAGCTCTTTTAGGCCACAGGTTAAAATATTTTTGGGAAAAAAAACACCCCAAGTAATTAACATTGGCAGGAAAGTTCCTGTTTCATTTGGATTCCAGAAGTCCCCTCTGCAGCTGCTGTGTTACAGCACTTTAAGCATGACAAGGGCTATTAGCAAAAACTCTTTTTTCTGTTTGCCAAGAAATAAATCCCTTTTTGTTGAAGCCAAACATGTTCCAGGTCAAATGCTCAGCTGGTGCGAGTCAGTGCAGCTCCACTGAATCCAAGGAGGGGCAGCAGGGACCCTGCCTGGGCTCCCTGCCCCGTTCCTGCGGGAATATCAGTGAATTCTGGCTGGATTAAAAACAATGTCCATTAGAAAACTCGGAGAATCTTAGAAAATTATTTGTAGGGGAGAAGCTTTTAAGTGACAGATTAGTTCCACCTCTCCACAGCAAATAGTTGGGTTTGACGCTCAGGATGTTGGGTTTTACAATTAAAATGAATGGGGAGCTCTGGTGCCAAATTCCACCAGGGAAAGGTTTCCTGGGCGGGGGAGGCTCCTGGGCACCCTTGGCATGTTCCTACAAGAAAGCCAGGCCGGGCACAGCCCTGCAGCTGCTGCTCCTCCTTCCTTTTGCTGCCTCTGCTGGGATTGATGTGTCCTGGCTCTGGGATGTGCCAGGGATGGGTGGGATGAGCCCAGCAGGGTGGGATCTGCTTTGGATGCTGCAGGACGGGATGGGGGTGTGGGGTGGGGGTGACAGCCCATAAATCACCCGGGTGAGGGGTAGCGTGGCTGACCCTTCCCACAAACACCTCCAGATACCATCTCCCACCCGCGGATCCCGGCAGGCCCTATCGCTGCTCCGCACGCTGCCCTGGCTGATCCTCGGGGAATTGCAGCTCCTCATCAACCCCAAGGTCAGCGAACAGTCGGGAAACCAGAGCGGAATGACCGCCCCTAACAAAGGGCTGGGACGGCCCCGGCCTGGATCTCCAGGGTCCTCCTGCAGTTCTCTGTGCGATTCCCGAGGGACAACGAGGTGGGAGGGATGCCTTCCCCCTCCATCCTATTTCTCTGGAGCTTAACAGCAGGGAAGTGTTGGGAATGCCTTCCCAGGGCAGCTCCAAGCACTCACCAGCATCCCTCCTGCCCCACTCCAGCACGTTAAAAGTGGGAATAATCCCTAAATAAGTAAGAAGAAAAAAGGCCATGCCTCTTCTTCTTCCTCACCTGACACAGTGATACAGAGAAGCCATAAAAACACCGAGTCCTTCAAGCATTTTTCAAAAAGAAGAAGATAAAACCCCACTCAATTTTCTGGCCAAACTTCCCGAGGCTCAGGGCACTCGGAGCTGATGGGGGTGAACGTGCAAAGCGCTGGAGCAGAGAGGTAGGACACAGAGAGCTCCCAGAGCACGGAAATCCCACGGCTCCAGGTGCTGCGAATTCCCTGTGGTGGGAAGTGGTTTTGCTTCAGCAGCTGCACTTTCACCATGGCCCTCAAACGCTGGGAGTAGGAGCAGCCCCACCCAACCTGCAGGGACAAAACCAAAGGATTTTGGTTAGATGTGGTCCTAAAAACAGGGCTGAATTCCTAATTTCTTGGGTTTTTTCTTTTAAAACTCCTGGACATCCTGATGTACAAATTCCCGTTGTCCATTTGCACTGAGAGCCTCAAGAAAAGGTTGCAGAGGAGGAAATGCAGGGGGGTTTTCAGCAGTGGATGCTGGGTTTTACAGATTTTCATCCAGAAAGAGAAAGCATCTCCTTCCCCAGGGCAGCAAGCAGCGGTCAGTGCTGGGCAGCACAGGGAAAAGGCTGAGAAGAGGGTGAAGAAATGATGGAGAAGTTCACAGCTAAAAGTCCAAGAAAGATAAATTCTGCTGCTGCCAGACCATGATGCAAACCTGGGGCAGTTAAAACCCCACGTGAAGCACCCCAGGAGTGGCCGTGGCTGTGCTTGGCAGCTCCCAGGGCAGCACCCAGACCCCGCACCCCTCCCAGGACAGCGTGCCCACATTCCTGGAGGAAGGAGCAGGAATCCCTGCTCGGAGCAGCAGCTCCAGGTGCTCTCACTCACCGCTCGATGATGCTGTTGTTGAGCTGGAGATCACAGGTGACCGACCTCATCTGCTCCAGCAGCTCCTGCATCCTGCAGGGACAAAACCAGCCCCTTCATTCCTGCATCCTGCAGGGACACAGCCAGCCCCTTCATTCCTGCATCCT
>NW_024582078.1:3134791-3157890 GCF_017639235.1 Corvus kubaryi | reverse complement strand
TCCTGCATCCTGCAGGGACACAGCCAGCCCCTTCATTCCTGCATCCTGCAGGGACAAAACCAGCCCTCACTCCTGCATCCTGCAGGGACAAAGCCAGCCCCTTCAGTCCTGCATCCTGCAGGGACACAGCCAGCCCTCACTCCTGCACTGCTCAGCTCCTGCTTCCCACAGGAGCAGCTCCTGCTGAAGGGCTGGGATGTCCCACAGGACACCGAGCAAGGATCACACCCAGCAGGGACAGTTTTTCAGTCCTGTGGGCACAGAGCACTCACCCCATCCCCGAGGATGAGCAGCAGGAGGTTCTGCTCCTCCCCAAGGAGCTGGGCTGTCCCCAAATCCCTCTTCCCAAAGACTCACCGCAAAGCCATCTCCTGGCGTGCCTGGCTCGGGGGGACAGGGGAAGGCACGGGAGGAGCTGGGGCTAAATTCCATCTCTCCATCTGGAGAAACCTGTCCAGAGCCTGTGGAGATGGAGAGTCCTGGCAGCTCCCACAGCAGGCACCGCCTGTGGGGCTGACCCCGGGGCGAACACTCAGAGGCACCCACGCAGTCCCACCCAGCACTGCTCCAGGACAAAGGAAATCAAGCGACCCAAGGACCAGCACATCCACCAGGAAGCTGTGCCCCAGCTCAGCAGCTTTGCTGGGGGAGCTGGAGGTGAAGCAGCATTTCCCTCCTGTTGTGACTCCCATTTATTGGGCTGTGCCAGGCAATCCTTGGGACCAGGAAAGCCCCTGCCAAAGGTTTCTCCACTCCTTGCTCACAGAGCGGGACAAAACAACACCTCCAGCTTGGATCACCCACAGAGAACTGCAGCAGGGGGGTTAAAATACTCCAGGGGTCCCCTACTTAAGCCAGGTGCTCCTGGACCCTGGAGAGGGGAGCGGGAGCATCCTCAGGGAGCAGGAGGAGGCTGTGGAGCTGCACCCCTGGACACCTACGCCCTGCAGGCAGTCCTGGCACTCCGTCATCTCCACACTGCAGGTGCTGATGCGGTTGCTGAGCCTCTTCAGCTGCTTCTTTATCTCACAAACTTTCCTGGAAAGAAGAAAATGAAGACAAAACTCCCGGTCAACGCTTGGCATCATTAATTTTTTAATGTGTTTTAATTTGATGCTTTTTGCAGCCCTGTCTGGACTCCAAACCCTGACGGAAAGCAAACGAGTGTCAGCAGTGCTGTAATTACAGCTCTAACAGCCACCACAGGCCAGGCTATCCAAACAGCACTAGTAGCTAATTAATCAGGGAAAGTTGCTTGTAAATGAGGCAGCTCAGGCCCATCACTTCACCCAGCACAGCCTGGGCCTCTTGTCCCTTGGAGGACTGAGCATCTACCCAAAAAGGGCTCCTCACACCCAGCAGGGACATCATGAGTTGTATTTAAAAAAAAAAAAAAAAGTTTGTTTTGGCTTTAAAAAAAACAGACTAAGGGAAGAGTATTTCAGGTGAATGATCCACCTTGAGTCCCCAGAAAAACAGTCACCACCCCACAAACCCTGGCAGGAAACAAAACAGGACAATTAAAACTGAAGTAACAAGAAATTAAAAATATCCAGCTGAGACTTGTGGTGTTTCTCCATAAGGACAGGAAAAGAGGTACAAAAATACCCCAGGAAAACATGGAGAAGGTTTTTTCCTCCCTGTGGGCAGAGGCAAAGCCCTGGTTTAGTGCAGACACGGCTCCTGCACTGCACAGGTTTTGTGGGGCTCCACATCCAGGGGGGAATCCCAATCTGAGACAAAATTCCCACTGGAGCTGAGAGAGATTTCATTGCCTGTGGTGGGATGGGGTGATGGGGGGACTGTGGGATGCAGTCCTTGTCCCCAGGGTGAAACCTGCCTTTGGGTGAGGGCTGGCAGCATGGAAACCCCTGGTGGCACAAGCTGGGGCTGGGAATGGGAGGAGGAAGGGAAAAGACTGGGATAAAACTGGGATGGGGCAGGGAAAAGGCAAGGAGAAGGCTGGGAGAGCACAGGGACAGAGCAGACCCTGCCCTCAGCTCCTGGAGCATTTCTGAGCACCCCAGAAAAACTTCCAGCCTTAAAATCCCCTCCAGTTGTAAATCCAGCACAGGGCTCCTCCCCACCAGAAACGGGCCCAGGTCAAAAAATGGGTTTAATTGTAAGGTATTGCAGAAACTCCTCCTCCCTCCACCCACACGGGCAGCCCAGGGGAGGCTGCTCCTCTGGAAAAGCAACCTTGCCATGAAAATCCAATTTTTGCAACATCCTCTCCCCCTCCCTGCTCTGCCACAGGCGGTGCACTGCTCTCGTTCACTGCGGGGTAATTTGCTCTTTGCATTATTCCCCAAGCACCATTTAACAGAAAACCATCCCCGGTAAGCAGAGCTCTCTGCCTCAGTGGCAATTTTGTCCTGATAAAATCACCTCTCCCCCCACCCCAGAGCAAGGGAACAGCTGCTTGAGCTCCAGCTGCAAGTTTAGGGGCTTTTTTAAAAAATAAACGTAAAATAGCAGGGAGCCATCCCACACAGTGGGATTTCCAGCAGGCTCACAGAGCTGTTCGAGGGCTTGCTACCCCTTTGGAGGCTCTCAGCAGTTCCCAAAAGCCCCATTTCCATCTCCATCCCCATCTCCACGCTCCATCCATAGCGGAGAGTGCTGGGAAGCTCTGATCCCTGGTGGGTTACTGCAAAGTCCCCTCTCCCAGGTCCCTGTTGGGGGGCTGGTACCTCATCCTGCTGCTGTGCAGGGCCAGGGCCTCCTGGTACTGCTGGACACAGTCATTCTGGAAAATGGACAGAACCTTCCTGGCCAGGTTCCCCAAATTCAGCCTGAACCCGGGAGTAAAAGAGAGAACAGCATTATTTCCTTAAATGTGTGAAAAGGAACATCACGGGAGACCTGAAGCTGAATGGAGAAAGAGGGGCGGGATGCTCTGAAATGAATGACAGAGAAAACAAACCCTAACTGGGATGGGGAGGGAGGTTTGGGGGGATACAGTCCCCTGTCACCCCCCAGGGCACTGCTGAGAAGTCTCTGCCTCGGAATTTGAGGCAAATGTTCAAGGTTAGACCGAGCACTAAGTGAGACAAAGGAGTCTGGGAAGTCTCAGCCTCCCTGCTACACGCTGAAGTGGGAATTTTACTTCCTGCCTGTGTTAAATTCCCCTGGTTTCGGTGGAAAGTGAAAGGAGGATTCTTAAAGGCACAAAACCCATCAGGCACTTCATTCCCACTGAAGTTCAGCAGATGGGAAAGCAGGGACACTTCCTAAGTCAGCATCTCAGTAAATAAACGGCTTCAGACCAAGTCCTGTGTGAGCAACAGCCTGGAGCGAGTTCATCCCATCATGGAAGGAGTTTAACCCCTCATGCAGCACAGGGCTGCGGCCCAAGAGCAGCTCCCTGACCCCGCCTCTGCAGAGCTTCTCCCACAGCTTCACCTGGAAGAGTTCACAGCTTGAAACCTTCACTGTGAAGGTCCTGCAAGGAGGGACCAGCACAGGAACCACCTCCAGCTGCCCTCTGACAGCATCAGGGACATTTTATACCCCTTTGGGATGCAATCAGAACCACCAAACACCGGCCCGGCCTCAGCAAGGGGCAGGTCCTGGGGAGGGGAGAGGGTTGGGACTCACTTATCCAGCTTGTGAATTTGTTCCTCGTTGTAGCCCAGCCCTGGGGAGGAAAGACACCGTCACCACCCGTTTTCCTGCTCACAACCCAATAAATGGGCAGTTTCACAACACACAGAAGGGGATTTTCCTGGCTCAGCCCCTGGGGCCACTGTCAGGACACAGAGACAGATGATCTACAAGGCCCCTTCCAGCCCAGACCGTTCTGTGGTTTGATGATTCCATGAAATAACTGCTGATCCCAGCAAACCGAAACCATCCCTTTTCCCACAGGGACAGTGCAGGGACATTCCTGCCTCGTGTCCCCCGTCCCCAGCACTCACGCAGACACGTCCTGGCCTTCCTGAACTGCTTGTAGATCAGCTGCATCTTCTCCAGGCAGCACTCGATCTGCTGGATGCTGACACGGGACAGGGAAGGAAGCGTGAGGCCCCTCGGGAGGGAGGGAGGGGGGGGGTGAGTTTGGGGTGAAATCATCACTTTGGGGTGAAATCATCACTTTGGGGTGGAATATGAACCCGCTGTGAGTCAGGGGCGCTGCTCCCCATGTCTGTGCAGGGCATCCCCCAGCACCCCCCGTGGGTGGGGGTGGCACGAGGGGCTGTGCCTGGCAGGGGAACTGCTCCATCCGGGTGGGGACAGCAAAGTGGCACCAGGAACTCCACCACAAACCTTTTGTCTTCGTGCACTTGCTGCCTGTCCTTCACCAGCTCGGCCAAAATCCCATCCAGTGTCCCCTGGAAGTCAAAGATGCTGTGGGAGCACTGGGAGAGTTCCTCATCGACCTGCGGAGGAGGGGAGAGGTTGGGACCAGCTGCTCCAAGAGCTGGGGGTGCTCCTCAGGCTGGGGATGCTCCTCACCCTCTGCAGCCTTGTCTTCACCACGGCCACATCCACCCCAGCCGGGCCCCTGCTGCCTGCAGGAACGGCCTCGTGCCTGAGGAATGACAGAAAATGAATATTCCTGAAGGAGGAAATAATCCAGAGGCAGCTGTCACCAGGGCAAAGGAATCCAGCCCATGCTGGGCTCCTGGGGGGCTGCAAAGTGCTTTCCTCAGGCAGCAAGTCAGCTTTCAGAGTGCCAGATCTGAGCCACGACATGCAAAATGCTGATCTGGTAAAAACTCGCCCTGTTGTGTCCAATTTGTTCCAAAATTGTCGGTTTTCCACCCACTGGCTTCAGGCCAGCTCGGATGCTGTCTGTGTCCCTGCAGCTGGCACGGGAGCGCTGGGCTGAGCATGGCACACTGGCTAAGTCAGCAGAAATATTCCTGATGCAGAGTGTTGGAAGGGCTGGAAGAGCCAGAGCATCCAGCTGCAGCACTGCTGCTCTTGGCACCCCAGCCCCGAGCGCTGAGCTCAATGGGAACCATGTGTCCCTATTTTTTTTTTCAGATGAAGTGGAAATTAAGGGACTTTGCTAAATGGCAAAGAATGAAAGAACAGCAACCCAGCGGCAAAGAATTTTCCACTACAACAGCAACAACAAAAAAAGCAACAGAAAAGCGAAATATCTGTGGGTTGCTTTAGATCAAATGGGTTCAGCTTGGCCCAGGGCAGCCGGGTGGGAAAGGGTGTGTGGGAAGGGGAAGGTTGAGGGCAGCCCAGGGCTCCTCCATAATTCAGTGGAGACTCCTGCAAGGAAATGGGACATCTCCCCGTGGATGGCAGGAGGCGGCTGTTGGATCCATGGGAATGCAGCCCGGCTCTCCAGGGCTGTTTGCAGGGAGCGGGGCTGATGATGGGGGCCAGACCCCTGCAGGGCCCTGCAGCTGGTGCCATCCTGCTCTTTATTTTATCCCAACTCAATTCTCCTTTCCCTGGAGCTGGCAGCAGCCCTGGCTCCTTCCTGCTCAAGGGCTGTAACAGTCAGAAAACCCCAGAGCAGCAGCCAGAGTCAGGACTAACTCTGGGCTCCCAGAAACCAGGGATTGGTCGTTAAAAACTGAAGCAAAGAGGGAGAACCAGCCAGAGTGGCTCGTTTCCCACACGGTGAAAAAGCCTCCTACCTCCCAGGTATCAGCTTATTCCTGGCATTCTCCTTATTCCTGATTATCCAGGCACCTTTGAGAGCCCCGTATCTTATCAGCCACAGCCCAGACCTGCAAACCTCACTTACAGCACGTGTGTCTTCACCTCGGTGAGCTGCAGGCAGGCGAGCACAGAGTGAGCCCCCCTCCTCTGCTCCAAAATCCTGGAGCACTCCGTTTTCAGGTTCCCGCTGCCGAGAGAGAGAACAGCCCCTCCAACACGTGCTCCCCGGAGTCACAGACCCATCCCGGGGCCAGCTGTGTGGGAAGGGGGCAGGGATGGAGCTGGTGGCTTCTCTGAGGTTGCTCGTGAGACAGTGGGGGCTGGAGGAACCTAAAATTGGCTGTGGCTGCTGGTTTTAGGGTCTCTCACCCTCTGCTCACTGTCTTGCCCCAAAAGGAGTGGGTAGGGCAGTGAAATTCATCATGGAATCATGGAATGGTTTGGATTGGAAGGGTCCTTAAAACCCATCTCATTCCAACCCCCTGCCATGGGCAGGAACACTTCCAGCAGATGCTCACGCAGTGATGATGACAATAATAACCCTGCTCTTTTCCTCAGCCTCTCCTAAACTGAAGGAAGTGACCCAAAAGGAACAAAAGGGGACAGGAGCATCCTCAGAACACCAAGGGGTGTTGTCCTACAGGTGCAGCCCCACGGGGACACACTGCCCCTCACGCCCTGCTCCCTCCCAGTCCCCCAGAACCCCATCCCACCATCTCCAGTGGCCCTGCACTACCAGGAAGATACCCCAGGAGGGTTTAACTCAACACCCAAACCCCTCAGTGCTGGGCAGGGCCGTGTCCCCGCTCTGTCCCCCACCCCAGCAGTGGCTCTGTCACTCACATCACCCAGTGCAGGCCCCTGGCCAGCAGCTCCCGGCCGCGCCGCAGGGCCTGCCCCACGCGCAGGGTCTGGTGAGCGGCACCCACGGCGCTCTGCAAGGCAAAGGGCACTGCCAGGACCTGTGCCAGGCCCGGGGCACCGCCAGCACAGTGCCAGGGGCTGCCCTGGCCCCCGGCACACACACCCACCTTGGCTGCACTGCAGTCGGCCACCACGTCCACCCTGGGCACCAACTTGGGGAACTCCAGCGCCGCTGCAAAGACAGGCAGGGTCGGGGGGGTTGTCCCAAGCTGTGGCTGGGGGCAGCTCCCACCCGCCAAACAAACCTTGTGGCCACTCAGGATTTCAGCCTCAATGCTGGAGGCTCCGTGCAGCCCTCCAAGGTATTTTGGAAGCATGGATGAAGGCGGGAATTCCCTGCAAAGCCCAGTGCCGCACGTGGCTGTGAAGCACCAGCACAGGGCAGGGGGAAAAACGGACCCTGAGAGCCCCTAATCCTGCTCCACCTCCTGTCCTGCCCCAGGGACCAGAAACGGGACTGGGAATTGGCACTGGGAACCAGTACTCCTTGCTGCTGGAACTGGGTCACTACTGAGAACGGGGACTGGCAGTGGGAAAAGCGACCAGTCTGGTGAAATGGGAACCCTGCTGAAACTGGGATCCAGGTCCAACACTGCCCAGGCACCAGGACCTGGGATCATGCAGGAAAAGGGCCCATCACCCAGGAGGGAAATGGGAAATCTCTTGGGGTGACAACTGTAACAAATCCCTCCTACAAGAGCCACTCTCCTGCTGTGACACTCACGGTCTCTGTACCGGACCCCCACCACATCCTCAGGCTGCTCAGAAGTGCTCAGCAAAGTCAGGGGGCTGCGCTCCGTGGTTTTGCAGAAATTATGAGCTTGTAGATTGGGATCCAGCTCATACAGGTGTCCTTCAAAAAAATACTCTTGGTGGTGAGGAACTATATTTGTCTGTTTGAAGACGGCATCTAAAAACTTGGTGGTACTGAAATGGAGAGAGAAATGAAAGGATGGGGATAAGCAATGAGGTGAGCACACAGATTTCCATCATTTTAGCAGCCTGCTGCCCTCAAAATACCAAAATATTGATATTTTCTCTTAGCAAAATATCAGACAAGGTCAGCAGAGCCCCTTGGACACCTCCCTGAGGCTTTCTGTGTGCCCATCAGTGCACTCCCAGCAGAGGCTGCTGTGAGTCTGGTGTGTTTTAACCTGGTTTAGGAGCTGTGCAAAGGGAATGGTGCTGCCCCCAGGTTCCCCTATTAAAGTGAGGGGCTGAGGCTTCCCAGCTCCTTTCCCAAATGTACCTCTAACACAGCCTTACGTGTTGTAGGAGTGGATGTAGATGCGATGGGAGGACGCCTGCTGCAGGGAGAACACGTCCACCACGATCCTGTGCAAAATGTCGTTGGTTCCTGCAAAAAACTGGTCGAATCCCCAGCATTTCTCCTGATCCACCTCCAGGATACTCGCCAAGATGGGGATCAGCTGGTCCTTCAGGCCCCTGCAGCAGCAATGCAAGAGGAGATGTTTGCAGGGACTGGTGTAACCCCGAGTCACAAACGCGGTGACTGCAGGGCCGCCGAGAGCCACTGCCCTTCCCTGCGCCCCTTCTCCTGGCTGGAGAGCAAAGATCTGGTCTGAAAGCTGTGCCACCTGAAAATGAAAAGTTCCTCTGCCTCGTTAACCCCCCCTGTGCTGTGTGAGGACATGGGAGCTGCAGCCCCAGCAAGGGACACTCACACGGAGAGGCGGCAGGTGATGGGCAGCTCGTAGCTCCACTCGATGTTCCCGTTCTCCTGCCTCTGGATGCCCGCGATGGCTCCGGGAGGCTTCTCAGTGGTGATTTTGTACCTGTGGGAGGGGAATTGCTCACTGCTGACAGAGCCAAGCAAGCTCTGTTTGGGCACTGCATCCCTCCGGTGGAGGGAAAGGGCAGAGCGTGGACGGGCTGGGAAAGATGTGATTCACTGAGGGAAAACAAAGTGCTCAGAGGGAAAATACTGCAAGAAGCAGTCAAAACCATCCAAGACAGAATAAATCCTGCCTCCTCCTCCAGCTGTTTAGCCAGGAGGTCATGGGAATGCATTTTACAGAATCCTAGAATTACCTGAGTTGGAAGGGACCTTAAAGGTCATCTGGTTCCAAGGCCCTGCCACGGGCAGGGATACCCCCCATGCTCAGTGCCCCATCCAGCCATCCCATTTGGAGGGAAAACGTGGCACATGGGACACGGATTCTTCCCCACGCAGCACACACACCACTCCCCACGGGCCCCTTGTCAGGGCTCTGAGGCCGTGTGGGGCTAAACCAGAGGTGAGGCAGCACAGCCCCGGGGCCGCCGCCACTGTCCCAGCTCCCCCCCCACAGCTGGACACGGGACCTACATGATCTCCTTGTTCCTGCGGGGTCCCCCGAAGGGGACGAAGGGGAGGCTGCCGGTGGCAGCGTGGTAGAAGGTGACACCGATGCTCCAGAGGTCCACGGTGACACCGAACGCCTTCTGCTGCGGCTTGCGCAGCACGGCTCGCTCGTACACGTCAGGGTGCTGCGGGGAAGCACAGAGCTCTGGGTCCTCCCCAAAACCATCCCCTGCAACCCTGCCACAAAGCACTGAGCCCATCCCCTTCCAAAAATATGGATCGGGCTCTCCAAGTCGCTGCTGCTCCCAAATTATGCAGCTGTCGGATGGAGGGACAGGGAGCAGCCCCCCCAGGGGCCACGAGCCTGGGACATGCCCTACTCACCAGATACTCCTCTGTCCCATAGACAGACACAAACTTTTCATCGTCCTCCAGCTCCCGGGCGGCTCCAAAATCCGTCAGTTTGTAGATGCTCTGCCCGTCCTCTCCCATGAGCCGCATGATGTTCCCGGGTTTGATGTCTCTGTGCACGACGCCGTTCTCACGGAGGTGGTTCATCCCTGCCACTGGGCACGCGGGGGGGAAGCAGCATTCGTGTGTGGGGCTGCAGCACTGGGCTCCAGGGGGGTCAGTTTGGATTTAGGAATGTGAGAAGGGCTGGAGAGGGGATGAATCCCACGGTGGTTGCAGTTAAATGGGGATCAGTGTGACTGGGGGGATGGCGAGGATGAGGACATGGCAGGGCACGGCCCCCGTGCCCTCCATCATGGGGCACAGCCCATTCCCACAGCAGCTTCCCAGAGCAAGGAGAAACCCTCAGGCTTTCCCTCAACACAGAGCTCAACCCCACCCTGTTCAGAGGTGCAATTTCTGACCCCTCACCCCATCGCCCAGGGCTGGTGCCTGCAGGGTCCCACCAGCACCGCGAGGTCCCCAGCTGGAGGGTCTGGGTCTCTGGTGGTCCTGGACCCCCCCACTCACCCACACACTGCAGCACGATGAGGAACTCGGACTCAGCCAGGCCAAAGGCATTCGCTGGATCTTCCAGCACGTTCAGCAGGCTGCCACTAGAGCAGTATTCCATCACCAGCACCTTCTGCTTGCTGCTGCCCTGCGGTGGGAGATGCCAGGAGGGCTCAGCCAGCCCTGTGCCCCAGCAGCTGGCCGGTCCCCCCCGCCCAGGCAGGACCAGGTCCCCTCCCTTGGCTGGTGAGCCCGAGGGTTCCCCAGAGGGATCCCACTCACTGTCTCCTCCACGGCAAATAATTTGACAATGTTTTTGTGGTTCAGCTTCCGCAGCATCTCGAACTCTCTCATCTGCACCTCCTGGGGCCGCAGATAGCTGGCGTTATTGAAAACCTTCACAGCAACCAGCTCCCCTGATTTCTGGGAAAAGAGGGAAAAGAGGGAAAGAAAACACGAGGTGATGTCATTCACGCGCAGAGCAGCTCCAGGAGCTCTGTCACTGCTCCCACAGCCCACTCGGGATGCAAATGCTGCCTCGCTGCACAAACAAACCGCTGTTAATCACCTCCCTGCGCTTCCTGTCCCTGCACCCACGTGCTGCGTGTCGCTGTGTTTATCCGGCTCCACAAAAAGTTCCCGTCCGGAGCCGAGGCTGGCAGCTCCCCGAGGGATGGGGATGTTCCCAGCCCGCTCTCGCAGGCGCCGCTCCTGCCCCGCGCCTGCAGTTTGCTCAATAAACTTCAAAGGCTGCTGAGGAGGAGAGCCCGCTCCAAGGCTGGCAAGTGTTTGCATGAACTATGCAAATGGCCAAGGATGGGGTTTTCAAAACCTCTGGGCATTCCCCGGAAAACAGCTCCTTCCCCCTGCGCCGCTCGGGAAGGCGGCGAGCAGGACCCGGCTGTGAGCAGCCCAAGAGCCGCCCTCGACCCGCAGAGCCAGGGGAAGGAGCCCGTGGAAAATGAAAATAAAACCCAAAGCTGCCCCTGAGCTGCTCCCCAGCCAAGGATCTCCCGGGAGGGCGAGTGGAGCGGAGCTCGGGCATCCCGTGGGGCGGGAGGGATGGGGGGCACCGGGGCTCTGTAGTTTTGGGGTTCCTGCCCCCCCAGTTGCCCCCGCTCACCTTGTTGCGAGCTTTGTAGACACAGGCCGTGGCCCCCTGGCCCAGGAGGTCCTCGGTGCTCCACAGGTAGTTGGGGGTGCTCTGCATGTCCAGCGGGAAGCGCAGGGCTCACCCCGGGGGCCGCTGCCCACCGAGCCCCAGCCTTTACCCCTCTGTGCCTGGCAGCGCTCCGGGAAACGCCGGCCAAGGCCGTTCCCCTGGGCAGCCTCCCGGGCAGCACCGGGCCAAGGCTGATCATGGACCGAGCCCTCGGTGCTGCCAGAAACCGCCCGGCCGGGACCTGCCGGGGCCGGCAGCACAACCCTGACAGACGCCAGAACTCGGGAGCGAACGAGCGCGGAGCGGCAGAGGCACCTCCCCGGCCCGGGAACTGAAACCTGCGGATTGCAAAACCCGCCCGGCGAGCACCGGCCACGCTGCAGGAGGAAATGCTTCAGCTTCCTGCTCGAGAAAAAACTTCCCAGCGGGGCACCCATCCCCGGGCACGCCGGGCTCCGCAGCCGCTGCTCCGGGACGGGCTCCGGTAGCGGCAGGAGGTGCTGAGCTCTGGCTGCCATCGGCATTGCGGGGCAGGGATTTGGGAAGCAGAGCCGGAGCAGGATCCGTGTCCAGGATCCGTGTCCAGCCCTTGCTATCTGTGCCAGCACAGGGTCACTGCTCGGCCCCTGGCACAGCATCACCTGGCAAGGCTGTCACGGAGCTGTTTGGACTCCCTTTCGGGGATGTGGGATGCAGGGTGAGGTGTAGGACAGGGTGGGATGTGGGATGCAGGGTGGGATGTGGGATGCAGGTGACATGCAGGGTGCAGAGCAGGATGTGGGACGCAGGATAGGGTGGGATGCAGGATGCAGGGTGGAATATGTCATGTGGGACAGGATGGGATGCAGGATGCAGGGCAGGATGTGGGATTCAGGGTGGGATGCAGGGCGGGATGTGGGATTCAGGGTGGGATGCAGGGCGGGATGTGGGATTCAGGGCACTCTGCTGCCTGCACAGGGCAGAGCGGGGCTGCTGCTGTCCCTGCTCACTCTGGCTTCACCTTGACCAGCTCAGCACCAGGGTCCCCCATCAGGAATCATTTCAGGCTGGCGTGGGTGTGCCCAAAGGCTCCATCCTCACCAATAAAGCTTCCAAAGGTCTGAGAGTTCATCAGTGTGTGGGGCATCCAAAAACCGACACCACTTCACCAGCCTGCACTCAAACTCCACCCCTCATTAATTCCTTAATTCCTTCTGAGCTTCATTTTCCCAGCCACGGGTGAGTGTGCCTGGAAAAGCCTCCGGAGAGCTGAGGGCACAGCCTGGCCCTTTCCCTGAGGTTATCCGGGGGATGCCCGGGGCTGGGAAGGGATGGCAGTCTCGGCAGCTGCGGGAGCGCAGTGACGCCGGTTTAACCACGCGAAACTTGAAATCACTTTGATTGAAGTCACTTTGCTGCAGCTCAGCTGACAGGAAGAGAAAGGGCTGGGGTGACTTCTTGAAATCGTGTCTAGTTTCATTTTCTGTGCATGTGCTGGCTGTGTCCTTAAACAGAGCCATCAGTCTCTCCCCACGGTGCTGGCCAAGCCCACGGGTGGGAGTGCAGGGAACTCGTCCCCAAGACCTGCTTGGCTTCTTCCAGTTCCACTCTCGTTTCTTCTGCTATCCTTTTGCAATTCCCAGCTCGTTTCCTCTCCTGGCTGCCCCATCAGCAGGTTTTCCCTCCCATCTGACCCTCCAGGACTGGATGTGCCCACGGGGGATAAACCCTGGTGTGGTGGGAGAGCCCGTCTGGCCCAGGCTGGGAGAGTAAAAACCCGGCCTTGAGAGCAATTTGTGGCAAGGATTAATTATTCCAGCTGGTGGCAGCAAAGCCCAAAGAATAAAGGGCAAGCAGCGAGCTCTGTGCGCAGCAGGGACCTCGTCCTTGGGGTCGGAAAACCCAAGAAACCCACGAAGCCAGGGATGCCCCCTCAGTGTCCCTGTGACAAACCTGCTGCCTGGGACACGGCCGGGAGAGCTGAACCCTCCCAGCACTCACCACGGTGTTTCTTTGTTAAAAACCACCCTAAAGAGGTTTGGGAGGGAGGGTCAGCCCCACCTGTGCTTCGATGAGGGTTTAAGGGATAATCACAGCTGCTTCTGCTGGACAATGACCAAGGGAAAATCAAAACCCCCTTGTTGTCTGTCACCCCACTGCTCCCTGACTCCTATTTCATGTTTTAAAAAGAAAAAACCACCACCACTGTGCTCAGCCTGCTCTAGGGTGGTGCCGCAGAGGCTGCTGTGATTCTGGAGTAGAACATCCCAGATTTCCAACTCTTGAACCCCTACAAGAGGAGATGTGGGACAGGGAGCACAGGGACGCTCACCCCAGGGACAGGGGGGAAAAAATGCCTCAGTTAAACATCAAACCTCACTGTAAATAAGTAATTCTTTGGAATCTAAAGAAAAGGAAGTCAAAATGACACAGCCCTTCCACGTTCCCCCTCCGTGCTCTGAAAAAGGCCTGTTGAAAAGCCGAGATGGAGGAAAGCTGGTAATGATAATAAACTATCCTATCCATAATCTCAATCTTAAATCCTCTTTCCTCAGACAGTTGGAGGTCCATCCTCCACAGGAAAATGATGAAGATTAAGCATTTCTAAATCAGGTCACTGCCAGGGAAGTGTTTGCCCCAGGGATTCCTGCTGTGGTAGGTGCGTGCGAGCCCAGGGTGGGGGAACACGGGGCTGGAATCAGGAATCAGTGCAGTCACAGAAAGAACGGTTTGCGTTGGAAAATACCTTTAAGGTCTTATCATTCCACCCCCTGCCATGGGCAGGGACACCTTCCACCATCCCAGGGTGCTCCAACCTGGCCTGGGACACTCCCAGGGATCCAGGGGCAGCCACAGCTTCTCCGGGCACCCTGTGCCAGGGCCTGCGACCCTCACAGGGAAGCATTTCTTCCCAATATCCCATCTAAACCTGCCCTCCTTCAGCTTCAGGCCATTCCCTGTCCCATCCCACATCCGTCATGTCCCCCTTCTGTCCGTGCCACCACGCTGCTCCTGCCCTGCTGCCATTGAGCGTTGCAGTGCCCAGGACAGCACCACGCACTCCTGAATCCTGCAGATCCCTCCTCACCCACTTACCAGCACCTCCAACATCATTCCTGAGCACTCCAGGAGCCCCTCCTGGCCATGCTCTCCCTCTCTCCCACTCAAACCCAGGACATCACACACCGGCACCCTCAGGTCAGTGTTTCCACCATACCCAAAACATTTATTTCTCCAAAACTATTGCTAATGACAATGGATACATTTCGTTGCCCCAGTATGGATTTAACACTTCCAACACATCGACTCCTAATACTGTACAATACTGTACCAAAAGGGGGGAAAAAAACCAAACAAAAAAAAGGCTGTACCTCCATATTGTACAGAGTTCTATGTACAAAGTACAATTTTACACAGTTTAATATATACACCATATATATATTGGTGTAGAAGACATGAAACAATGGAAACTTGTTTTAGCAAGAACATTCCATCCCACCATGAAACAACTGCTGTTGATAACCCCAGGTTCGGACAGAAAACACAATTTCTACACTTTGCAACCCAATTTTCCTGCCTCGCAGCAGGACCCTCAGAAATCACAGATGGTTTTCAGCAACTGCCCCGTTTGAGCTACATCGAGCTGGGCTTTCGGAGAAGCTGCTGCTCACAAGTATTGCTCCAGCAGTTTGGCACGCTCACGAGTCCAGCCCCTCGGGCTTGGGCTGTTCTTCACATCTCAGGGCTGTGCCTGGAGGAAAGGCTGGTGAAGTCCACTTCAGGAGTGAGTGCCTCAAAAGGACGGGTCCACCTGCGATTCCCACTGCAAACTGCTGAATATTTACCCTGTATGAAGCTTGGCAGATCAAGTATTAGCACAGCAAGAAGCTGCCTTCCCTCTCCACCTTCGCTTCTTTTTGGCCCATCGTTGAAAAACACTTTCATCCCAAACTACGTTAGAGGAAGCACAAAATTTAACAGGAAAAGAAACAAAACCCTTACGTTTTCCAGGCCTTGAACTGCTGTTTTGGCATCTCCAGAGCCACCCAAATATGATGGTTTGCTGCTAGAACCGAGCCTGGAAAAGAATCCATCTGCCTTCAGGTGGGCAGTCGGCGGAACCGCTTGTGCGTGACACAGCCGGGGCCATCCCGGCCCCGCAGGCACGACGCAGAGGGTCAAGTATTTCTGGTTTGTTTTTTCAAGTAGCAGGTTGTCACACAGACACAGAGACATACAGAGAGCCCATCTGGAAAGAGCTCAAACCCCAAAGTTCAGTCCATGAGGTGCTCAGTGTTTCCCCAGAGCTGGCGCCGGGAGCATCCCTGGGGGAACAATATTCCCCTCCTTTCCACCTCTTGTGCCCACTAAAGGAACAGCTGCATTTGTGGGGCGTTAGCCAAGGCCAGATAAGCCCAAAAAAGGGCTGGTTATTTTTGTGAAAGCTAAAAATCTCAAAATAAATAAATCCCTGGCTTGTTAAACTCAATTTTCTGTTCTGGACAGGCCCGTAAGCGATGGAAAGGCCCCAGTGCTCCCATTCTCCTCTGGTTTTGGAGCAGTTTTTGAAGCAGTTTCCCTACCTGTGGCTCACAGGTGAGTTCAGTGTGTTTTTGGAGCACACCCCTGTACACCCAGGGCTTGGTCCTGCCAAGCTCAGGTGCCCCTCACCTGGCCACCAAAGCAGTGCCACACCCTGGGGGACAGGGGCACCTCCTTCCCCTCCCACCGGCGCTCATGGATGCGCTGGACAAGGGGCCAGAGCTCAGCCCCTCATGGAGTCGATCAAACTGTCTCAATGGGGATTTTTGGGGTATTTTTCCATCATTCCTGATCCCTTACTGAGAGCATCACCTCCTGGAAGTGTCCCCTCCACACGATCCCACCAAGGGAGCGTTCCAGTGTCCCCAGTCCACACGCCCAGGAAGGACCTGAAGTGCTGAGAACTGGAGACATGGATTTCTGCAGAAGAACATCTCCCAAAAGCTCAATAAACCCCCAAACCTACGCCACGTTCCACTGAATTTGAGGTTTCTGACACAGAGAAGAAGAGAAATAAGGCAGCAAACTCCACCTGCAATGAACTTCTCCTGTCCCAGTATTGCTGGAGCTCTTCCGGGTGCGCTGGCTCAGCCCCGTACCAAGTGCAAGGTGGGGAACTACAACAGATGGAATTTCTTGCCAAGCTGAAGTGTTTTGATTCAGTAAATAAATTTATGAGAACTCGGTTATCTTAACCTACTTTTGTGCAAGAACAATCTTGCCTTAAAAAAAAAAAACAAAAAGAAAAGAAAAATCAACAAAAACTCCCAAAACCCAACACATGAGGTATTCAGCACAGGAAACCCAAAGACTCCTTTTGAACAGGTATCAAAATACAGACATATACAACAACTTTTTTTTTCTGCTGTCACAGTGCACTCTAATTATTTACTCATTTTCATTGCAATAAAATACCCAGTACAGATAAAGTGAGAGGGTTTGATCGTGTCCCACTGCTTGGGCATGAAGGACAAATTTACAATTCAGAAACTGCGAGCCTTTGGACGGCCTCAGAGAGGCAGAAATTTAGCAATGGTTAAAGCACACTGCTCCATTCCCAACTAGGGAAACAACCCAGAACAGGTCTGAGCTTCAGAAACCATTCAGATTGATCACCTAAAACCGTGTTTCATTTTGAAAGTTGTTTTTTTTTTTTTTTTTTTTTTTTTTGCTTTGGATTACTTCAATCCAACACCTGATGAACAAGGTTCATACAAAGCACTATCGAACAGACAGACGTAATTCCAGTTATCAAACACTTCTTTTGTCTTTACATTTGACACAAATGTTACAGGAAAAGTCATGAAAAGAGGATTTCCGTGGAAGAGCTAAAATTTCTTCGGGATATGAAGATGTGGAGTGACATTGGTACCTCCCCAAGCAAAGCACTGTGTCAGACCTGTCCACTCCACGCCGGCCTCTCCTGGTTCCGCGGGGAGGGAACATTTCCAGTCCCTCCTTCCCACCTTTCCGGCAGCGACTGCTCATGTAACACTCGTAGCAGAAGTCCCCTCAGCCTTGTGTGTTCACAGAGTGAAGCAGACAAGCTGAAAATCTCCTTTTTTAATTCTTTCATGTGTGATTTTCTTGTTTTATTCCCCCGCGTGCGATTTTTCCACCCGAGGAAGAGGAAGGACGAGCGTCAGCCTGTCCTATTGCTTGTGTCAATCACAGTGCACACCAGAATTCCAGTTGAGTTGCTCCATATCCAGGTGATCCTGCCAAGCACCGTGCCCTTGGCAGCAGGATTGTCCCAGAGCTGTGGATGCTAGAGAAGCACAGTAATAACTCAGATACAGACAGTCGCTGTTACAGTAACCTGAAGTCTTTTTTTTTTTGTTTGTTTCCATCTAATTCCACACTTCAGACCTTGAAGCTGGAAAAGAGCAGCTCCTCCCATGTGCTGTGCGTGGCTGGACACTTATTCTTAGGAATATGAATGCTAGGCATAAAAATATAAAAAGAAAATAAGGCATTAAAATGAGGCAAAGTCAATTTACAGAGATCCTGCTCTTGACACAGATTAACTTCGGTCGTTTGCAACCGAAAAAAAAGAAAAGAAATAAAAAAAAAAAAAGAATTCTCACTAAAAAGGAAATACCAGAAAGTTCTGCCTGAGCAACAAATTACAAGTTTAATCTATTTTTTTGTTTGTTTCCCCAAAAGAACAAGTGATTCCTTGGTGGTAGAAGTCCATCAGAACCTGAGAGCAAAGGTTGCTGGTGGCAGCTCCCGGAGGGGCAGGGACAGTCACGCTCGTACCGTGGGGTTCCCCAGGGAACGCTGAGGAGAAATGGGAAACGAGGAGTGCTCTCACCAAAACCTTCCCAGTGCTCCCCAGTTTTTGCATGTCCTTAATTCAGGGCCCAGGCGTGTTGGAAAGCCATCATTCATTCATTCATTCATTGCTTCTGTAGAGAGGGGGTTGTGCGTGTGGGGACGGACAGGGGCGCAGAAGACCCTGTTCCATTCTTCCAAGTAACATCCTGAATGCATCGGAAAAGGACATTTCAGCAACTCCTGTTCCTTCTTTTAAGTGCCAATTAAACCGACTTTGCAGTCACCAGGAACTCACAAACTGAAAGGAAACTCAGCTTCAACGGGCGAGAAAAATGCCTTTTCTTATCTTGTCCTTGCCTGAATTGATTTGATGGAAGCCTAAGATGTGCAGCTCGTTTGAAATCCTGGAAAAGCTGAGGAACGAGGCGAGCTGAGGGTCAGCCAGTCTCCCTCCTAAGTGGCACACGCCTTTTCATTATTAAATTAAATAAATGTGGGCACTGTGGAGAATTCCCAGGGGGGTACAAAAGAGTCCGTGGATGCTGCTGGCTACAGATAAATACAAATAATACCAAAGAACTCATTCACAGGTCAGTCCTACATGGAGCAGGCATGCCAGGGAGCACGGAGGGAAGCCACTCCAGAGGCCACATGCTGTCACATCCCTGTCCCCAGCAGCGTTCCCTGCACTGCTCTATAAGAGCAGAGATCCCCAGAGCAGCTCCCAGCGGTCACAGGCACCGGCCCGAAGCAGAGAGGGACAAGGCAGGGAGCTTGAGAACTCCTGAGCGAAGTTTTTACAGTGCTTGGCGCTGGGATTCGGGTCAGGATCCGTCCTGAGGCGTGGGCAAACCAGGAGCATGTGTTGGGAATGGGCTCCCATCAGAGGATGCTTGTTTTCAAAATTATCTTGGTTTTTTTTTTTACATTCAGTCTCCCGAGACCAAACACCCCATCAGAGCCCAAGGGCTGGAAATGACACTGGAAACAATAAAGCTGCTTTTAAATATGGGAGAGCAAAGGGGGAAACCAGTGAAGATTGTCCATAAGCAACAAGTGGGCTCCTTCTTGTGCTCCCAGACCTCAGGAACATGTTTGTTTATATTTGCACAGACACATTTTACGTAGAACTCCACAAAATCTAAGAGTGTTCCAGAGTAAACTGTTTTTTCCATGACAACTAAAGCATGAGGCTGGATGGCCAAGGGCTTTGGCCCTGAGGGGGAGAAATGGGGAGCAAACAAACAAAACCAGAGTGTGTGACGGAAGTCGAGACAGACCCTTAACCACCGTGGCACCAGCGGGCGACGGAATAATAATAATAATAATTATAATAATAATGCACAAGAAACAGGCATGTCCAAGCTCCACGTAACCAGTGGCACCAAAACATGCAATAGACTAAAATCTATCCTATTGTTTCCCTGTGATAAATGAAACACAGAATACAGAAGTCACTACACCAGTATCCAAAAACAGGACACCACCAAATGCTCCTTCCAGCGGCCGAACACTTGAACAAGGCATCGAAACCAAAATCATCCCTTGGTGTTTTCCTGCTCAGCTTCACAGTGGATGGTGGATTGTGGATTTCCCAAGCGTGGCAGGAGCCGTCCTGGGGACGTGGGACGAGGCTGTTGCCGCTCAGGAGCTCCCAGCAGCGAGCAGCAGTTCACAACCGACCTTCAGTCCAAGGATTCGTTAAATAGGAACGTCAATGTCTTTGTGACAGAGTCTCTTCGTCTGGAACAGCAGGAGTTGTACCCAGAGAGCAGCATGGGGTTTATCAGACAGTACAGGACTTGTCAGGGGGCTGCTGAGGTGCAGAGGAGGCCACGCCGGGGCTGGTGGCGCTGGTTTTGGGGAACACCGTGGGCTTGGGCCGCGTGGCCGGGGGCTTCACCTGCGTGGCCATTTTGATGGACTTGACCGGCCGGAAGGTGCAGGGAATGTCCCCGGCCGTGCTGGCACTGCGCTGGAACGGGGGCTCAGTGTCCTTGAGGAGCTGGGTGTGCAGGGGGCTGGAGGGCTCCGAGGTGGGGGCCACCACTGGTGACGTTTTCAGGGGCTCCAGCGTGTCGAGGACGACGTCGGGCGCGTGCTTGACGCTGCTCTGCCTCTCCAGCTCCCGCAGCTCGTTCAGGGCTGAGTTCATGGTGGCTTCAATGTCCTGCAAGCACAGCAGAGGAGCCCGGTGAGGGCACAGCCCAGACGCACAAATAACCAGATAAAAGCCAGATTCCGAGCACATTTCTGTTTTCTAAACACCGACACTCGAATCAGCCTCAAGGCCCAAACTGTGCAGCACCACATCCTGCAGCCAATAATCACTGAAATTTTCCAGCAACAGGGAGCAAAATAATTGCTAGCACTGCCTTGATGCTAATCTGGTCCTTCGCTGCTCCTGATGCTGCCCAGGCTTCAAAGCAGAGCCCCAGACTGCAGCAATGAACACAAACCAAAGCATTGGTGCCCATTCTTGCAGTTTATTTGGCACGTGAGGTTCAGGAGAGCAAATTCCTGAAGGAAGCACTGATGGCTTTGACTCTGGCTGATGGGCCACACACTGAATGCTGAAATCCTCGTGGGCTCTTGCTGCCTCATTGGTTTTCCTGCTGTCTGAGCTGTTCCCAGAAATGTATTTCACAGGACCCAAAATTTTAACGTTTTAGAAAACACAGAAGAGGTCAGAAACACGTATAGAAACCCAAACTGGCCCTTCTCCTGCCTCTTAAAAAAATATTACAGTTAGTAACAAATAAATATAAAGAGAACTTTTGAGCTAAAACCACGGGGTTTTTGTCTCAGGACCTACACGTTGTCTACTGGAGAGTCCAGTGGTGCACAGAACTCCCTGGGGAGCAGGAGAGCTCGGCCTGGCTGTGACTCACACTTTTGGCTACAGCTTTCCAGCTTCCTCAGAGGTTTTTCAGGGGGTGGGGAAGGTAAATCAGTCAAGGAATGGTGGAAGAAACCAGAGGCAGAAATCTGACACCTCCCACTCTATCTTGAGGCCAGGCAGATTTTCGTTATGAAGCTGGGGAAATATGTGAGATGGTTGCTGGATGGTGTTTGAGCAGATACTACAGGGGAAAACACTGATTTAACACAGCTTGGGCTTTTCTCCCTCCTCTTTTTTATTTTTTTTCCCCTCCTCTTTCCTTTTTGTCCCCAGACTCATCTCCAGTGAAACAAAGGAGTGAAGGTTCTGGCAGGGAGAGGAGACAGAACAACTTCAGTCAGAGTCTAATTGAAAAAACAAAGAATCTGATTTATATCAACCAAAGCCTCGGAAGGACAGGGAAACATGAAGACAACAGGAGCTGCACACTACAGTTCCACTGTAACAAACAGGCTGAAGGTACTCAAAATGGCAAAATACAAACTCCCATCAGAATTAAACCTGTCAGGTTTTAATGGGCCCCTTATTTATTACGTGGAGTTGTTGTTTTGTCAATAAAAATTATGTTTAATTTTCACGTATTTCCCCCAGCTCCTTAGGAACCTGCAGAGCCCCGAGCCAGGCAGAGCAGTCAGGTCTCCCAGGGCTGGCTTTGTAATCCGAGCCCGGAGCATTCCTTGGCTTCAGACAGATCCATCCATCCCATCCTGCAAACAGTGGGTACAGACAAATGCAGGTCCAGGCACATCCGCCAGGGAAGAGCCCTCGTAGAAGAGGGAAATCTGTAACTTCACATCTTTTGTAGCCAGCCCTGACTTCAAGGCCCTTGTGTAAATAACTCCTGAAAACCAGCAGGGTTTCTGATCACACACTGAACCCTGGAGGGAGATGAAGATGCCACTGGGGCAGTGCACTCGTCAGCAGCCTGCTTTTATTGGGGCTGTGCTGCTCCATGTGCTTCCCATGTCAGACCACAGGCAAGCCTGCACGACTGACAGGAGTGCTGAATCCACAATAAATACTTTATTTCTCCCGTGTCTTGAAGTTACGATTGTTTAATTCTCTGCTGACAGCTTTGGAATCTGTGTCACTTTCTGAAATGGGTGTTTTTATTGTTGAGATTAAATTCTGGATAACGAACAGGGCCAAGTTCTTATGGAGGAAGGACCTGACTGTTTATCTTCCCTCAGGAAAGCAGCCTCAGTGCCTTGCACACAGAGAGGACGAAAGCCCAGACTGGAGCTGTGTCCTAAGTTAAAATACTGCACTGAGAGCATCACGGAGTGCTTGGGGTTGGAAGGGACACTGGAGTCCAACCCCCTGTCCAGACTGGAGCGGGTGACACAGGGACACACCCAGGCGGATTTGGGATGTCTCCAGAGAGGGAGACTCCAGGACCTCTCTGGGCAGCTGTTCCAGGGCTCTGCCACCCTCATGGACAGAGGTTCTTCCTCATGTTGAGGTTGAACTTTTTAATTTATGGCTCCTTGTCCTGTTGCTGAAAGAGCCTGGCACCATCCTGACACCCCTGGGGATGGATATCTGTATGGACTGATGGGATCCCCTCTCAGCCTTCTCCTCTCCAGGCTGACCAGCCCCAGCTCCCACAGTCTCTCCCCATGCTGAGCTGCCCTTCCCTTCTGGAGAGCTGACACGAGATTAAATCAGAGCTGGCACTCCAACACCTCTTGCATCCCACAGCCTCCAAGCTTCCCAAGCAAACCTCTCCAGCAGAAGGCTGCTGCTCACCTGTGCAATGACCTCGGGGTCCATGGGCCGGTGGTTGTTGAAGCTCTTGGACCTCCCTGCCGTGACAGCTTTGCGGATCTGCGGGCTGTCCATCCTGCTCTTCAGCGACGAGTGCCGGCTGATAGAATTGAGGCTGCCGTGGCCACTGATGGAGCATTTGTCTGGAACCTCCTTGGGAAGACTTTGGCTCATAATGGGCTGAGATGAGGGTCTGGAACCGGCTATGGCTCCGGGGGAGGCTGGTTCTGCCAGGGAACTACCTAGGCCGTGGCTGTCACTTTGACGGAACGCTCTTCTGATGCTGCCTGACTCTGGTTTCTTTCTTTGCCTTCAGTCACAAAAGCAAAACAAGTCAATACAAGCAGGTACAGGGCTGTCATTTGAAGATATCCCCCCAAAACAACACACAGGACAATGGCAAGAGACACAGAGGTACCCAGATTACAAACAGACCCAGGGGTTTAGGAGTGATTGCGGTACAGTGAAATAATTATAAATTATAAATCATTCCAGTTTCACGCTTCTAACACAAAACTGAGTCCTGGCAGCTGTGCACATTCATAGCAAAACCAGAAAACTTGGGTGGAACGTGATTAACTTGGTCAAGAGGAGAAGAATTTATACTGGAACAAAAAAAAAAAAAAAAAAAAAAAAAAAAAAAC
>NW_024582078.1:3122198-3134691 GCF_017639235.1 Corvus kubaryi | reverse complement strand
ATTGAAAATAATAACACGATACTTTGGGCCATGTTTTTATTTTTCTAATATTGACTCATTTTAAATAAAAAAAAAAAAAAAAAAAAAAAAAAAAAAAAAAACCCTCTGTGCCATCGACAAGTTTTGATGACGTGTTTTTATTACATTCCAAGAGCAGAGCTACAATCTTTGACTGGAGGACACAGTATAAGTCTACTAAGCTCCTGGCCCAAGGCATCAAGTTATTATTTTCAGAGATCAGCAAGCAAAGACCCCCAGTTTGGGGTTAGTGATCATTTCCAATGTTTGCTGGTGGTAAGAGATGGTTCTTTCTCATGGCTTTGGCAGGACCACAAGGCATTATTTATGCAGGGCTACAGATAAACCAAAGGGATGATGTCAAATGGATGAACTGGTCCAAAGAATTTAGTTTCTACCCCAGCACCATGAGGTCTGACAGCACGATTCCACTCAAATCATGGGCAGGCCAATGCAGCAGAATACTTTATGCCATAGGTCTGAAGCTTGGCATCCATTATACAGGGAAGGATCCATTTATATATAGCACCAGCCCCATGAATAACTGCAAGAAAGTGTTAACTCCAGTAGGATTTTGGCATCCAAATAATAATTCAGTGGGTGGCACAACTGTCATTGCGAAACCATCTGATTTAATTTTGCTCAAGTCTGTTCACACATAGGTCAGAAGATTCATTCCTAAAGAAAAAACAACAAAATGAGTCTTATGCTACTGTTGCTAAATATCAGGTTCCCTAGTAAAGGGGAAAAAACCCCAAAAACTGGAGTGGACATTCCCCAGGCTTCTAAAAACCACCACACACAACTCTACCAAGGCCAGCAGATGGTGAAGCTCCAGCACAGGTCTGTTATTACACAAATCTCTCCAAACTGGCAGAACGGCCACTCCAGTGGCTCAGACAGCAAATATCTCAAAAGAAAGCCCAGATCCCAAGCTGATGCAGATTAACACAGCTTCCCAGATATCAGTGGAGCTCTGCTGAATCCCACAAGGAAGGACCAGGCTCTCTAGGCCACGAGCAGGTCCAGACCTTTTAAAAGGATGCATTTGTGTTAATGCCTTTGCAGACTGCATTGTGTTAAATTAACTGAAGGTTAAGAACATCCCCTCCCATCAAGCTGTAATTATCCCATAATACCTTCACTGCACAATGGAGAGAGGTGGGGTTTTAACACTGGGGAAATAATCAGAAGTATAGGGGGGGGATAAGCCTGTCTAGAAAAATTATTTAACAGATCATGGAATTTACTCTGCTACTAGCTTGAATTCTCCAGCTTTTTATTATGCTGAGTGTTGGCTAAAGCAACCATTTCTGGTGGAGGAGGCAAGGTTAGAGCAACAGGGGGTTGTGCTGTTCCACTGCAAGCATATGGTTAGTAACCCGAGGTGAGAAGTGCTGCAGAAACAAAGGAGTGCTGCAGGCAGTGCCAGGTGGTGGGACTGCAGGTATGGCATTTATCACAAACTGGGACACAGCTTCCTGGAGGAGGAACAGAACAGAACAGAACAGAACATGGTGGATGTGCAGGAGACGTGACAGATCACAGAACACGACGACGGACGGGGACAACGACACGAGAGCTCATCCCAGCACTCCCCTCCCTTCCTCTGTCTGCTCAGCACACAAAATAGGGCATATTTGGGAAAACAGGACCAGATGGCACCTTGGGGACAGGGAAGGGAAGCCAGTGGGGTTTCAAATGAGCGATGGCCACCCCGGTGACGGAGAGGGGACAGCAAAACGTTGAGTTCAAAGAGGGGGAAGCAGAGGAAAATGGCAGCAGTGCTCGTTAATGAACCTTTCTCAGGGGAGGAAACATTTCACTGGACTCATCACCAAGCTCTTGACAGGCAGGGAAAACAATGCAAGGCTGCTCTTACTTGTTGATGTTTGCAAGGTAAATATCTGCGACGTGGCCCCCGCTCGGGCAGCTGGCACCAGCTCTGGCTGTCACTTTTTCCTCCGGTGGCTCAGAATTTATTTCTATTTCCGACTTCGGACTGGACCTTTCCGACATCCCATCCTCACTAGGAAGGAGGAGGGGAGGGTATCACAACCAAAACAGGAGCAGCAGTGCTGAATTTCCAGCACAGCACTGTGCAAACGGTCACACAGGGCAGCAGCACGGTGTGAGGGTCTTGAGAATCATCACAGATCCTTCAAATCATCGAAGGATTGGTTGGAACGGATCTTAATCATCCAGTTCCACCCCCTGCCATGGACAGGGACACCTTCTCCTATCCCAGGCTGCTCCAAGCCCCATCCAGCCTGGCCTTGGACACTTCCAAGGATGGAGCAGCCACAGCTGCTCTGGGCACCCTGTGCCAGGGCCTCCCCACCCTCACAGCCAGGAATTTCTTCCCACACACCCGATCTAAACCTACTCTCCTCCAGCTTAAGGCCAATCCCTCTTGTCCTATCACTCCTTGTGGAAAATCCCCCCCCTCCTGAGCACCTGATTCCCATGAGCACCCTGGAGATGCCAGCTCTGCACCTTTACCAGGCACCAGAACAATTCTTTTATCACCCGTCCACCTCTCAGAGCTCCCCTGCGTGCTGGATCATGAAAAGATGAACTCTCCCCCAATGTGTGGCCACAAACCCCCATCCCAAGGCGATTTCTGAGCCAGCCCAGGCTGCAGAGGGTCACGTACGTGTCCTGCACCACGATGTACTGATGAGGGATGAGGCCGTCGATGCCGTTGTGCCGTCCCTCCCACCAGTCATCCGAGGCGCGCTGGTACAGCAGCAGAGAGGCTCCTTTCTTAAAGGACAGCTCCCGTGCAGTCCTGCCCAGGTAGTCAAACTTGGCTATGGCCTCTATGGGCTCACACTCTACGAGACAGAAGGGAATAAACAACAGTTCACTGAACACCTGGGCTCAGGTGAGCAATCAGCAGTTTAAACCTGCCATAAACCAGAGCATGAAGAGGATAAAGTGTTCCTTCTTAAGGCAGCAAAATTCAGAGGGGAACCCCTAAACTTAAGGATGTTGCACTTTCATCCTTTCCCTCATCCCTACATGGAAGGCACATTCGTATTTTCCAAGCCTAAACCCCCTCACAGCAATTCAAGCCTACAACGATGGAAGTGGCAAAGGCAGAATTAGTGTTTCATTAAAATAAAAAGGGTTTCATTAAAATAAAAAGGGTTTCAGAGGTGGGAAGCAATCAGGTACATTCCAGACAAAAATCTGCCTGCAGTTCACTTCCTTAAAAGCAGCTGAAGTGAACCCCCTGGGCAGGCAGGGGAGGGAAACGTCCTCTCATTCCAAGCTGCTTCAGAAATAAAGCATCTATTCAGAAGGCAATTTCTGCTGCCTGTGAGGTTCACCTGACCCAGGAGACCGGAATTCTGGCACGGTGGGAGGCCCTGCTCTTCATCCAAGTGGCGTGGAAGCAAAGGAAAACATCCAGAGCCTCGAGTGCTGGGCTCGGTGCAGGGCTGAGGACACAGAGCTGCTCCCTGGGATGCTCCGTGCCCACTCCCACAGGAGCTCCAGCCATGCCCTGCCTGCAGCCAGCCACTAATCCAGGTCCCTGCAGGACTCTGATATTATACAGAGGGACAATAAGGGCATTTAAGACACTCAGGAAGATCAATGTGGAATTCCCGTGGATTAGTTTTAAGACTCCGAAAAAAATCTGCTGCTGTTTGAGTCTAAATGTGTATTAAGGCAGCTCCTGCTCCTAGGCAGGAATCAGGGGAATGGAGATGAGCTCAACCACGCAGCCCCAGTGGGCTCCCTCTAATTACTTTAAAGGAGCTTTAATGCAGCCAAGCAATCCATGGAAATTGAGTTCTTTCCTGGAGAAAGAGATTTGTGGTTTCTCTTCCTGATCAAAGAGAGATCTGCTACTCCACACAGAGATCTCTGCACCGCAGGAAGCTCCTACAGTGCAAGGGAAAAGTGCAGTAGGCTGAAAGGCCAAACATGAGCCACTGCTTTCCAGTTATTCCTTGGGAGAGGATGGGGTCTGGAGCTGCCTGTAGGCAGGCAAGGCAGTAGCAGGGCTTTAGAAAACAATGGTGTAAATCCATCTGAGCCAGCTGGAGCTCCTCAGCCAGGCTGAGGGAGCAGAGCAGAAGCATCTCCCCCCAAAAAGCCCCACCAGGATCTGAAATTATCCAGCACAAAGTGACCGAGGGCAATCAGCAACAGGGTCTGTGAGATGCCTCCCCAACAATCCCTCCACTACTAAACCTGACAGCTCAGAGTTCTCTCAAACCACCCTCTCCAGGTAAGCCTGTGGTCAGACTCACACAAATCCCATCATCAGCCCTCAGCAACCAGCCAGGGACTGGGAAGGGTGGGAAAAGCCTGGCCCATGTTGGCAGCTCGTGGGTATCTGGGTTTGGCTCCTTCTTCCCTCTTGCTTGTTCTGCCAGCTCGTCCTAACAGTAAAAAACCCCAACAGGGCTGGTTTTTGGTGTCCCCCTCCATTTAGGAAGGGGATGGGAGTGTGGTTTGGTGAATTCCATCTGCTTCATTAACAAGTGTTTATTGTTCCAGATGAGCGTGGCCCTCAGGTTTCTTATGTTTCCAATTTGCTTTTTAGGACTCTGGCTTTTCTCCAGAGAACTGATTTTAGACTTTAATTTCCAGTAGCTTTTTCCTACTTACACTTATGCTCAGAGAAGAAAACTGTGTGAATGAAGAGCAATAAGGCTAAGCCAAACAATTCCCCCTGCCAGTCTGACAGCTTGGGCAGGCAAGCAGCAGATCAAAACATTTCCACTCGTATTTATAATTTAACAAACACACAATCTGCTTGCCCTTCAGCAGTTCTGACCTCTCATACCTGTCTCAAATCAGTTCAGGGAGGCTGATGAACTGCACAGATGCTCCACCAAACACGACCTCTCCCCTCACCCCCAAATTCCTTCCTGCAGTGGAGGTGGCTGGGATGACAGCTTTACTTTGGGAAGATTCATCCCAGCCTCCCCAAAGAGTTTTAAGAGGTTTGGTCACATCTGAAGACGAAATGAGGGAAAACCCCCAGGAAGATCCAAGGTGGAGCTGTACCTGCACTGCTGAGAGCTGTGGCCAGGGTGTGACACTGCACGGCCCAATTAGGGCGTGAGACTCCCTAATTAACCACACTCTGCCTCAAAGAGACCCAGCCCCAGCTCCCTCCTCTGCCTCAGTGCCAAGTGCTCCCTCCCAAAAGCTTCCTATGGAATATTCCACGGAGGTTGCAGGACTCCATCCAAAACACCTCCCAGTTTTACCTTGCTCAGGGGCCCCACGCACTCCAGCTGCAGGGGCTGCAGAGCAGTGTCCTGCTCTGATCTCTAACTGCTCCTTTCTCATCATTGTACCCTCCCAGTCACCAAAGAGAGCTAAAATTCCCAGCCACAAACAGCACAAGTTCACACCAGGGTGCAGCAGCCTGCAGGCTTTATCCCAGGACTCGTGCAGCTGTGGGATGAGGTGGCCTGTCCTTCGTTACAGCTATTAAATTGTTCCTTCTCAGAGATACAAGCTCCAGAAGGACACATTTTCATGCATTTTGCAGAGCTCCCACTTGTCAGACAGAACACTCTGTTCGAGGCAGGGAGTGAGCCCATGTTTCATTCCCCAAGGCTTTGTGCCTCCTCCCCACAACCTCACAGAGGAGTGGCAGTGCCCGTGCTCGGCCTTGCTGAGAGAGAGCTGATTTCCCAGTGTTTCCAAACATCCTTTCCCTTCTCCCTGGTCCGTGAACACCAGAGGGTCTCAGAGAAGGGTTTAGGTTGGGAGGGAGCTGTGAGATCAGGGAGCCGTGAAGCCAGCGGGAGCACAGGGATGCCAGGAGAGGGTTTGTTAGGCAGCTGCTGGAGCAGAGAGGCAGCACAGGAGCACCTGGCAGGGCCACTGAGCAAATTCCTGAAGGCCAGCACAAAAAGGAGGATGCCTAATTTTAAGGGAGTGCTGCTTCCCACCTCTACAACTGAGATCATCCAAGTAAAGCCACCCCAGAACTTCCACAACTGCAAACTGGAACACCAGAACAGAACCATATCCTGCCCTGGTGGGTCAGCCTGCTCCCAGGCTGCTCAGCACTCCAGGGATCATCGTTGCACGTCAGTGACTCAGTCCTTCCTCTGCTCTGGATGGGGCTCACAGGATGTTCCCCATGGCAGGAGGAGGCTTTGGAAGCATCAAGGACGCTCACGACTGCAGTGTCACCTTTTCCTTAGGAAATATCACTGAATTCTCAGCCTTGGCGCCTCTTTTCACTCATCAGACAAGAAATGTAACTGAGCTTCCTTAAGGAAATCCAAAAATTATCACTGAGAGAGGCCCTCAGGACTCTCTGCTCTAAAACCTGGCTCTCAGTGGAAGACAAGCAGGTTTTGGGTTTGTTTTGTTTACTCCCTTGAAGGGCTGGGGCTTCGAGCACTCACAATTCCCCTTCCTGAGCCACTGACAGGGGAAATGCCTGGCACAGGGGAGGGGGACAGGACATTGGAACACACCCAGCCTCCTGCTGAGACACCCATGAGAAGAAGGGAGACATTCAGAATCCTCAGGTAACTCCCAGAGATTCCCACTGATCCCACACCTTTGTACTTCCTGCCACCAAATGCTGCATGTGATGTTTCAAGCGAGTGCTCTGATTTAAACTCCACTTTGGAACTAATTTTAAACTTCCACTGCAAGGCACAGCCCTCCCTGCCTCCCCCAAGGCAGGCTGCACCAGTTACCCCAGTAAACACCAGGCTTCCCATACCATCATCACTGGTGTGGTGCTCAGCTGTGACGTCCTGCACCGAATCCTCTGTCAGGGCTCTCTCTCCATGAGGACTTTCACTGCAACAGAAGGGAACAGGGACAGCTTTACACTGCTGGGAACTGAGCTCCACCACGGCCAGCGAGCAGACAGAACTGGGAACATCCTGGAAAACAATCGGACAGAACTGGGAACATCCCCATCAGGAGTCAATATTTAGGTTTCGCTGCTACAGACACTTTGTGGATGCATCTGCACGTGCTGAAGTCGCTGTGGGTAAAAATCAAGCTGAACTCTTATTTGATCAGCCAAACCAAACATCTTGGTGACCCTCTGTGAGTGCTATCAGCAAAGTCCAACTTCACATCTTACAGCCTGGACCTCTGGAGACGCTGAGCAGTCAGACAGCAGTGCCAGGCTGGGTCCAGCTCCTCCCTGCCATGCCGGGATTATTCCCTTGGCTGCATTCTCCATTGCTCTAATTAGCTCATTAGATGGCTGATGAGAAAGCTGCAACTTCCTGGGGGAAATCATTCCTCGATTTATAACGGTATTTCCAGGTCTGTGTTTGTCATCTCCCTCCATCCCTTTTATCACCATCTTAAATGTCCCATTCATTTCCCTGAACAACTCCCACAGCCCAATTAATTGCCTGTAAATAAAGCTTCCAGAGCACCTAAACTACCAAGAGGACTCATTTATGTTTGGCACGAAGAAAAGCTTTGAAAGGATCAACAGACAACAAGTGGCAACCAAAGGTTATGTTTTTGTAAGAAGCTCCACGAGCAGTTCCCTCTGGACAGGAGCAGAAAGGAAACTGGAAGAGGATCCACTGCCTCTCCCAAGCAGCTCCACAGAGCTGCTGCCAGCTGGCAGCTCTGCCTGCCTGCTCCTCTCAGGAGGAAAAAAAGGGCTAAAAACCAGTGCTTGCTCCTCATCTCACACCTCAGAGAAAACTCCTCTGCTGCCCTCTCACACTGTGACTCCTTAAAGGTGATTTTTAATCCTCTTCACACAGGAGTAACTTCATCCCTCATTTTGGCCCTGCAATGGTTAAAATAAGTGATGATGGTTGGACAGTGCTCTCCCCCTGGCAATCCACCTCCTGTGCTCTTTTAAGCAGGGGGAAAACAGAAAAAGGAGAAGGGGTGAAATGTCTGAATAATTCTGGTGTCTCGTTCTGCTTAATCCACAGGACACCAGGCTGCCCAACATCCCCCGAGTCAGTACCTCAGGAATCAACCTTTCCCATCCTTTGCAAAGCCTTTGTGCTCCTTAATAAAGTTTACAGAAGCCTCTGAAGCCAGCTGGAGGCCCCGGGAGGAAGCAGCAGTGAGGGCTAAAGTTTCACCCAGACTCTGAAGTCATGTCGTGCACAGCCAACGCTGCGGCTCCAAACCCTGCACAGAGGCCACGTGCCTCAACCAGCCAGGCCTCCTAAAAAGCAGCATTTTTCACCTAAAAACCTGTCCTTGCTGCTGACTGAGCTCTGGATGCTGCCTTGGAAGGACTGGTGTCACTCTGAGAGTGACAGCAGTAAACCCTGCCAGAGGAATGGTGCCAGTCAAGGCATTTCCACCAGGGAATTGGAGGGGCAGCTCCAATCTCTGCTCCCTGAGACAGTGACAGGAGCTGAGGGAAGGGCTGGAGCTGTGCCAGGGGAGGTTTGGGATGGAGATCAGGGAAAGGTTCTTCCCCCAGAGGGTGCTGGGCACTGCCCAGGCTCCCCAGGGAATGGGCACGGCCCCGAGGCTGCCAGAGCTCCAGGAGCGTTTGGGCAGCGCTGCCAGGGATGCCCAGGGGGGGATTTTGGGGTGTCTGGGCAGGGCCAGGGGCTGGGCTGGGTGATCCCTGTGGGTCCCTTCCAGCTCATGATTCATCCATACCTTACCTCCTTCCCTGATATCATCTCCCAGGACATTCTGCCCCCCACACCCTCCCGTGCACTGACACCCACACTGAGGGTACTCAACACAGCACATTTTTATTCCCTTCACCTCACGGGACAAAACCTCTTGTCAAAATGAATGTGTTTCCTGAAGGCCATAAATATTAAGCTGGGGGTTTTTTTTCCCCCCCCTACAATTCTTTCATATGTAACATCACCTAAAAACATCAGAGCCAGGGGTGAATTTAAGAGAATTTCCAAAAGGTTTTGGCAAGTCCTGTGCACACAGCAGTGAGTTTGGAGGAGCCTCTAAACGTGGAGTGATCCCACAGCTCCGAGACAAGCCAGGGAAACAAGGCTTGCTCTGTCACCACAGTGACTTCATTTTAAAAACCTATTTATTTTAGTCCACGAAAATAATCATTTGCATTCCTGTGACACTGAAGGAGAGCAGGAGCAAAGGAGGGGGGGGAAGAGGGACACAACTGAACATTCCTCATCCTCAGAGGGAGGGATCAGCTTGGCCAGGAGGAAAGCAAACACCTCCTTTCCTTCCCCCACTGCCCAGGCTTCCACCCCAGATGACAGGAGCCGCTCCGCCTGAATTGCTTCCAGATGTGCTCTCAGCCCGAGCACGCGGCCGGGCCTCTGGAGCTTTGGGCTGCATGGAAATGGTGATTTTGCATTCCTGCCTCTTCCCTCCCCCTCCAGCAGGGCTGCCCTGGAAATTAAACCGTGCCACAGCCTTGGAGGTTCAGCTGCAAGTGACCCCTGTGTCTGAAGCAAAGGCACTCCAGACAGGCAGAGAGAAAAGGCAAAAGCAGGAGGAGGAAAAAAAAATAAAAGGGAAAAAAAACCACAACAAAAAGAGATTGATTTTGGCAGCTACCAAACCAGAACATCCAAGAAAATCCCTACACAACCTTGCCCTTCAAGATAAGTGAGCGAGGTTTGACAACTGAATAGCTACTTTATACCAGCTTATTTCTTTTAAGTCGATGGCTCTCCAGAGATACCAGAGCCATCTCTGCTGCCACAAAACAGATTTTTGAAAGGCTGGGTCAGATGCTGCAATCCCAAATTAGCCAACGCAGAGCACACGACTGCAGCATCCTAATCCATGGATAAACATCCACCCGTTGCTCTCCTCAGAGCATCCATCATACCAGTAATCCTCCGTGTTTCCACCCCTGCTGTAGACTGGGCCCTCCAGCTCCCTGGGTCCTGGGAAGATGTTCTCGTGTTGGATGATGATGGTTTTGATCAACTCATTGACGTGAGCCTGGCAAGAGACCTGGTCGTGACCCTCGGGCACAGACATCAGTGTGGGCCCAAAGCAGATGGCCAAGTTGTAGGGATCCATCATATTTTCTTCACTGAACTGAGATAAACTGCAAAAAACCAGAAGTGGGAAGGAGGGTGAACAGCAGAAAACATCATCATCATCACCACCATCACCATCCTCTGCTGCAGAACATGCAGCTGGGCTCGCAAGGTTTGCTCTGGGCTTTCTGGGACACAAATGTTCTGGATCCAGGCAAAAAATGAGACACTGATGGTATTCACAGAGAAATGAAATAGAAACTGCAAAGGGAGTTTGAAAGCTCTGGGTGCTGACTATAATATTTGATTTTATTTCTTCTCTGTTATTGTTGTTCAGAGCCCACCTGCAGCCCAACTCAAGACCAGAGTTACAGCAGGACCCCCGTGCCATGGATTTAAACTGGAAGAGAGGAGGTTAAACGAGATACTGGGAAGAAATCCTTTCTTGTGAGGGTGGGCAGGCCCTGGCACAGGGTGCCCAGAGCAGCTGTGGCTGCCCCTGGATCCCTGGAAGTGCCCAAGGCCAGGCTGGACATTGGGGCTTGGAGCCACCTGGGACAGTGGAAGGTGTCCCTGCCCGGTCCAGCCTCAATAATTCCATGTTTATCCCAGGTCCTGCAGCAGAGCCCTGGCGCTCCCAGGGGTACTCACTGATTGAGGAATGCAAAGAGGTATCTCATGACAATCAGGGTGGTCTTGGGCAGGTTCAGCAGCACCTTCCGGACATGCAGCGCTCGCTCCTGCAAATTATCCATGGCTGGAAGGAAGAGAGAGCACCAGAGTCACCCTCCTGCTGCACCCACAGCCTCTGGGGCCCAGTGCAACCAGTGCTCTGTGTGTGCAAACTGGGCAGCCAGCAGAGCTCCAGCACAGGAGGGGATTTTGCTGCAGAACCTGCTGGCAAAGCCTCTCCCAGCAAAGCTCCCCGAACACGTGAGACCCTCCCTGGGAGCCCCTCCGAGCGTGGGAGCTCTGGATGTCATCTGCTCCAGGGGCTCTGGCACAAGGGCTCCGTCAGGCCCGCTAGGAAAGGTGGGTGTTTGAAAAGGAGAAAGTGTGTAACACTCAAATTAACATAGCTAAAGGGTGAGGCAAAAGGCTCTGTGTGCAGCAGCCCGCTGAGAAAGAAGTGGGCAGCATAAATCAGCTCAGAAGGGAGCGCTCATTTGGGGGAAAGCGGATTTTGCTTCTCAACATAATGTGAATCCAAGCCTGTAAATGCATTTATCAGGAGCAGAAAACCACAGGCCATTTCTGAAGCTGTCTCCTCAGTGATCTCCTTCCTCACTTCAGAGGCTGCCCCTGCAAAGGCCATTTCTCTGCGTGGACAATGGAATCATTCTTCAATTCTGGGGGATGCAACGAGAGCCAGGCCACTTAAAAATCAGGTTGTTCGCATACAGAAACCACAAACAACCCTGTGCCTGGCAGAAGCACCTTTAGGAAGCATGAAAAATGTTAACAGCTCGGCTGTGAGTGCCCTGATGATTGATACGCTCGAGCAGGAGGCAGTGGATGGTCCCTTGTGGGTATGAAGCTAAAAGGAGTATGAATAAAAACCACCTTGTCAGCTGAGGCCAGCACACAGGAGCACGGCAGCAGATCCAGGGAAAGCACACAAGGCAGGGAACCCTGCTGGTGCTCCCTGCCTTGGAGAGGGCATTTCTGACACCTTCTGATGACAGCTCTCCAAGATTATTTTACACAAGTGAGGGCTTTTTGCTTTATTCTCTTTTGAAAGAACCCTGTCACCAAGCAGTGTCTCACAAACCCCATCACACAACCCCTAAAATCTATGAATTTCTATCTCCTTGTTCACTCCTATCAGAGCAAGGATGGCTGTGGAAAGGTGACTGCCCAGACTGGCTAGCAGAGACCAGCACAGCAGCACAAACCCCGCCAAAGGAACCCCAAAAACTCATTCTGGAGTCAGGAAAAAATGGGAAAGACAGGAAAGAGGAGTGGGAGATGAGAAAAATTAATCCTATTTCTTTTCAGCTCTTCATGTACTTACTGACACAGGCAATCAGGTCATGGAAGATGTCCTTGGGGAAGAGTGGGTGCTCCAAGCCTCGGAAATAGAGCTTGAGGACTCCTGCTATGGAATCCATGTCGTGGTCATTCTGGTCCCCAGCCAAGGGATCTTCCCCTTCAGAGCAAGGAGAGAAGAGCAGGCAAGAAAAATCAGAATACTGGAGGAAAGTATTGAAATACTTGAAGGATGCAACTCAGCAGGAGAAAAGGATTTGAGTTAATCCCACCTACTCCAGCTGCACTGCAAGAGTGAGGCAGAGAGAGATCGCAGGGTGGGAAGCTCTGCCAGGAATCCAAGAAAACCTGGGACAGCTCCTGTCAGCCAAATGTCACTCTGACACCAGAGCTGAGGGTGTGGTGGTGCCCCTGGAGCAGAAACACTCCAGGGATTTTGGGCAGGTGGGAACATCACAGCTCCACCACCCGACAGCAGCCTTTAGGCAGAGTCACAACTGCAGCTCAGGGGATGCAGGGGACACCCAGGAAGCCACTGAGCATCACACACCTGGCCC
>NW_024582078.1:3089516-3122188 GCF_017639235.1 Corvus kubaryi | reverse complement strand
TGGCCCAGGTGATGCAGGGGACACCCAGGAAGCCACTGAGCATCACAGCCCTGGCTCAGCAGGGTGCAGACACAGGGAATGGGGTGGCAGAAGCGTTTCTGGGACAATTTGTTGCTGCAGATCCACCACGGTTTGTCTGCATTGCCAAAGGAAAGATGCTCACTTAAGGAGCTGCTCCCTGGGGAAAACTCCCTATCAGCCATAATTAGATTTAATGATGGGGCAATCCTCAAATTGAAGCTATATATATCCATTATGTGACTGAAATTACCAAAGCTTGCCTATTATCTTAATAGCACACGGGATAATAAATGGGCCACTCCAAACCTGAGCATTATCCCTGATATTAACTGCCACCAAGGGCTCTGGATGAAGTAATAAACTGCAGGGACCTTATTGTTAACTTTGGCAGTCCTCTATATCACAGGTTTTACAGAGACAAGTGAGGTGAAGGGGAAAAAAAAATCCTCTTTCTTATTTCTGCATGGAACAAGTGGGTATTTTCCCAAGCTGGTATTTCTTTATAACAAAAAAATCAGATTCTGATACTTCTTTCCTTACTATGACACACATTCCTGCTTCCTCTGCTCCTGAAGAGTTTCACTCCCAGGCAGATGGCGCTGAGGACAGGTGACATCACCCACCACATTTCCCACATTAAACTTCTCTCTCCCCCAAAAGCAAAATAACCTCGCTGTGCCTAATTAATGTCTGCCCGTCTCCTGCAGAAGCAAGCACAGGAAAACACTGATCCTATTCTTCAGGGGCGATGGATTCCAGGGATTAACACAAGGCCTGTTGTTCCCAGTGACCCGGGGACTGCCTGAGGAGCAGCTCCTCTGAACCTACTCTGCCAGGGAGAACAGCCCAGCAAGGAGCTGATGAGTCAGGAGGCTCCCAACTGCTCCCTGCCTTTGTATGGAACGGCTCTTCCCAGAGAAAAATCCAATCTATTAAAAGCTGCGTCAAATTAATACTCTCTCGAACATTTCCTCTCTCCCTCGCTGGTATTTAGAATAAATGTGGCCAAGCTGTGCCTCAACAACACAGAAAAACCATGAAAATTCATCTTCCGGCACACAAAGAGCTGGGGGAGAGGGGAGGAAACTGCAGTTACACCTAATAATGAAATCCTCTACGTCCTTTAGTGTTGCAAACAATCAATAAGCTATCAGACATGAGAGGAGATTGAATTCAGAATATTTATTATCCAGCCACTCCACAGGGTACAAAGCACAACAGCAAACAACTGAGAATTCAAGGTTAATGAGCACCAGGGAGGTGTTTGGGAGGGACTCACTCAGCAAACACAAAAATCAAAGGAGCAAAACGGAGCAAGCTGCGTTCAGGCCATTTCTGAGTATTTACACAAATTCACACACTTGGCAATCATTTCTGGGGTATTGGAAGAGCTCTTCCTTACCTCTCTCAAATGCATTTTTTATGTCGTTCACTTCAACTTGCGACCCAGACACTCTGAATATTCCTTCGTGCTGCAAACCTGCAAGGAAACAGGAGATGCTGATAACAAGGTAAGATAGATTAGATAAGTGAGATGGCACCTTCAGCAGCTACAGCTCCTGTAATAAAGGAAAGGTAAGAACAGGAAAGGTAAGAAAGAAAGGTAAGAAAGGAAAGGCAGAGGGATGCTGGTTTAAAAGCCACCTTTCCCTGCGATATCCAGAATATGCAAAACCAGAACTCAGCACAGGCAGAAGAATTATTAACCCTTCTAAACTGCCAGAGTACCAGGGCTCTGACAGCCATTCATGTTATCTCTCACCCTGGAGGATCCCCAGAGGATTTTACAACTCAGAGGAAGTCATAAAGCAGCGGTGGAGCAGCCAGGAGTAAAATATGGCCAATGCCAGGAGGAAAACGTTTCTCTTCCAAGAGCAGTTCCACGGGAGCAAAGTGTTCAATCACCCTCGAGCCAGGGCTGGCACTCAGGGAAGGACTCAGCTGAGTCTGTTGGAAAATCTAAGCCAATTCTGGAATCTGAGTGAAATCAGCATCTCCTCATGGCCACGATTTATCCCCCATCAGTTCCCATTTCAGTGTGGTTTCAAGGATTCTCCCAGCAAATATCCAAGTATGGCCTTAAAGAAGGATTACAGAACTCGGTTCTTGCAAGTGATGATGAGAATGGGACTCCAGGTTATGGTTTCTAAAATGGTGATGAATCAAGGAAAACGAAACAGGACCTGCTACCTGGCCCTGCATCTTGGTTAATGAAGATAAATTCCACCTCTTTCCGCAGGTGTTAATTAACAGCTGTTTCACACGCTACTAACAAATGATATCAATTAAAAATGAAAACAAATTGCAATAAATGTACAGCATTCAAGGCTGGGAGAGGTCAGCCTTCCAAACAGGCATAAATCATCTCACTGTGGCACTGAGTGAACAATTAATTCACTGCTTGACCTCCTACATTCAAACACTCCGAGTGTTCCTCCTCCTCCTCATGAAGAGGATGATGGTTCTTGGTGAAGGCCACACTTCAGGGCTCAAAGGAAGGTGAGTGGAGGGGAGGCACGAGTGGTGTCTATGGATGGGAAGCTTATTTTGCAAGGAATAAAGGGATATTGTTGGAAAATTGGCATTTGCAAGGTCAGTTATTTGGAGCAGGCATCACACACAACACCAGCAGCGCAGCCTGAAAATCAGAGCCATTTTCTTTCTGGGGCAGCCTCTGCACAAGCATCACATCCTGAGCTACTCTGAGCATCTTTTATAAGGTTTATTTTATAGGAATGTCACAGGACACCTCCAGCCCACGAACTCACCGTGCCTGCTGATGAATCGGATGCAGCTCTCCACCACCAGGGGAATGGCTTGGGAGGAATCCTGCCCAGAGAGGAATTGCAGGAAGAGCAGGCAGAATGTAAAGTGAAGAGGAAAAAAAAAAAGAATAAAAAATGAGAAAGGTTTGACACCAAGATCACAACTTCCTCTCTTACTTTATTCCAAAGCTCCAAAGCAGCAGCCCAAGACCAGACTGTGTGAACTGGAATTCCAGCCCAACTTCAACCTTACAGCATCAACAAGAGATACTCTGGGTCCTCCCTATCTCAAGGAAACACATTTTAGCTCACTGGGTACCAAAAAGCAACAGATTATCCCCAAGGCCAGGGTCACAAAGCCTGGCTTTGTAAGTCTTCTATTACACAACAAGAGAGCAGTTACAGGTTCAACAGTGGGATTCCAGGGAAAACAAAGGGAATGGAGACAAAGAAACAACAGCGTGGATCCCATAAACCACGGCTGTCCAAACAGCTCAAGGCTGTTTGGCCGTTTTGGTTCCAGGTCTGTCAAAACACAGAGTAAAAGTAACTTTAAATTTTGTCATGGAAAATGAATGAGGTTTTGGATCCGGGTTTGAGGGACTTCTCAGACAAGACTGAAAAGCTCCATGGAAGACATGGAGGGACAGATAAAAATTTGTTTTCCACCACTCCTCCTATTTGCACACCACATCCCTGCCTTGTTACTGAGGGAAATGTTAATTACCTGCTTCCTCACGGTGGAGCTGCGCCGGCCACTGGTGCAGGGGTGCAGGAGGGAAAAACAGAACGGAACAGTCAGGATAATCCTCCACCATGACCAGCTCATTCCTTCAGCATTCCCAACCACATTTCGGAGGAGGGAAGGAGCCAGATATCCAAGTCAATCACAATGCCAGAGCCTCATTCGATTTATGGAACTCCAGAAAGATTTTAAGTGACTTTAAATCACTCAAAAACTGCACAAGGCGCAAGGGAGCCCTGACAGGAGATTGCCCCTGACGTTTTAATTCCGACCAGACGGAATTCTGCGAGCCAGGGCTGCTTGCTGGAGATGAAGTTTGATATAAATTGCACAGGGAAGAGCAGGTGGGAGCAGGCTGGTTCCCCCTGTGCCGTTAACAGCTGCCACTGCGGAGTCTTTATTACAGTTTTGATAAGATTTCAAATAAATAAATAACACCAAACCCCCTCGAATACCAGCACACACCAGCCAGGCTAAGGCTTGTCTGTCTGCTCTCATTTGCTGATGTTGGTGGACATTAATGGCAGAAAAATAGGAAAAAAGGCCTGGCTCTGCCAGGATTTTCCCCTCAAAATTTATTACTGGGGTTTAAAATTCCTTTAGTTTCTTGTAAAAAGGAAGCAAGGGAGATAACAGCAGAGAGGCCCTAATGTATCATTCCAGCCAATTCCCTGCCAGGGCAGATGGATGCTGAATTATAAATAAGGGGATTAGAAGTGTGATTTTTAAAAAGCCTGTACAACGTGGTAATTTTGGGGAAATTCCTTTTGTAAAAAAATCAAAACCACTGAATGAAAAAAAAAAAAATCAAATCCGATTCCACGGGCTGTCACAGACAATAAGGTGGGTTTTAAACCATTAGCGGGCACGATTCTTTGATATTTAAAATTGTTTCATGATGAATAATATTTTATTATTACAGATGTCAGGGTCTAATTAGGACCTGTCAGTTTTGCTTTGCTGTGAGGAATGGGAGCAGCAGTAATGACTCCACACTGGTGGCAATCACCTTCCTTTTGTTAACGAGGCAGGATGATGCACAGCCCCTGCCCCAGCTCCTCGTGCCCAGCAGAGCCCCTCAAATCCATCATTTTGGAGATGGAGATTTGTTATGTTCTACAAAAGCCCCATCAGGAGCTTAGTGCTGGTTCTGGGATTGGTCCTAATTGTAATAAAAGGTTTCTTTTCGTGCCCTCCGTCCTGTGGGAATCCAGGCACAGCAGAGCAGCAATGGGATCAAGAGTTTCCCAATTTAGGGTCCTCAACCCCGTGGATAATCCCTGGCCAGTCTCTGGGCCCAGTCCTCTCCCAGGACCAGGGGTTTGGTTATAAAAACCTAAATTTGGAGACTGTTCTCTGGGTGACAGCGCCAATTTAAGGAATTTCTCTCACTTTCCCATCCTGCTCCTGATCTGCACTAAATACACCAGGGCAAGAAAAGGGATTTGTTTATATTGGCTAAATTCCTGCCCCATCCCTGGAAGCATTCCAGGCCAGCTCGGACAGGGAGCAGCCTGGGACAGTGGCAGGTGTCCCTGCCCACCCAAACCATTCCATGATTCCATGCTGTGATTCTAAATCAGAACATTTTTCTAACAGACACACATCCCGGGCTGGTAACTGATCTGGAATGACCAATTTGCATCAGATTTTCCTTAAAAACACAATTCCCTGAGCCACGCCTACCTGGCCAGGGCGCAGTCAGTCCGCTGACCTGTGGAGAAGACAAAGAAATCCAGCATGAGGAGGGAGGAATGGGAAAATGCTTTCAGTGTCTCTGTACAGAGTTCTGGAAGGAGATGGAGGAGAGGAGAGAGGAGGGGACAGCTCCAAGGACAGCATCAAACTCATCCCTGCCAGCACAGCTCCACCAAATCCAACCAGGAATCAACTCAGGCTGTCCAAGGACTCCTGTCTCTGGAAATTGTTGGTTTTAAATAAAAATTACCTCCCCGAGCATTCTAATTGTCGGCTTCCACCAAAAAATTGGGCTTGTCAGTCCCTCCCTCCCTCCCTCTTCCCAGGGGAACTGGTGGGGTGAGAGATTCTACTTCACCAAGCCCCTGAGGAAGAGTGAAAACATTCCCAGATCTGTCAGCCCACAGCCTGAACGTGCTGGCACTGAAGCTATTTTGAGAGACAGACGTTCAGCGGTGTTTTCCACAAACATTTTTATAAAAACACTCCATTAACTTGCGCCGAGTTTTCAGGGAAGCAGCAGCCAAGCTCGGGACTTGCTAATGCAGCATCACCTAAAACATCACAACAGAAGAGGATGGAAAAAGAAGGATGTGCTGGTGGGAATGGGACAGGCCCATTTTTTTGTGACAAAAATCAGTGAAAGCACACTGATTCCCACCAGCTGAAAAACCCACGTTCCCTCCAGTTCTCTTCCTGCTCCTGGGGAGATGGAAGAAGGAATGAGGGAAGCAGCTAATTGCTGATGGCTGACAATTAGTCGAGCACATCTTGATAGCCACTTTTGCTCTCCCCACGTAAAGCCAAAACAGTGCATAATTTACATGAAAATGTTATTCTCAAGCAGAATTTCCAGCCATCTGTCCCCGTTTTCATCATGGAATATTCATACAGAGAAATTACACGGCTGTGGCAGCATCAAGGGGCTCCTGCATTAGGGTGACAAATGGGTACAGGAGGCAGGGACATAATGACTTGCAGAGAGGAGGACTTGCTGCTACTTTTATTACTGGAACTTGTCATCTTCAGATTAAAGCAATTTGCACCCTGACTGAAAAATGTCACCTGAGGATGGGGCAGGGAGGAGAATAAAAAATAACAACCCCCTGAACTTCCCAGGCACTGAAGACACACAGCTGGAGGCACATTCTCCTGTAAAGCTCCTAACCGTGCTCCAGGGACGTGTGAAGGGAATTTTATTTGCCCATTTTTTCCCAATGAAGTGACATTTTATGGATAAGTCTAGGCACAGTCCCCAGTTTGTACTATTAACCTGCTCCTGTAAGTTTGGAAATGCGATGTTCCTCCCTTTCCCAGCTCCTTTTGATCTCACAGATGACAGGAGGAGCTTTTTTCAGGAGCTGCTGGAGCTCACCCTGACACTCCCTGGGTCCCTTCACAGGGCCACTAAGAAAGCTCAAAAAGCAAATGAAGAAAACAGAAGCAGCCTTTAAATCTACAGAGCAATACAGAAATCACATTTAACTTCCTCTCCTTTCCCTCCTACCACAGCTTGAGCCGGGTTCAGGGGGCAGGCAGGTTAAGAGGAAATAGGTCTTGGAACGCAGAGGTCAGCTATGACCCAGGAATGTGATCAGTCACAGGGGCAGCACGGCTGTCACTTGCAGATATTTAGAGGCACAAGAAAAATGCCCTAAGGACACAAAACTGTGGCTTCAGCCAGGCTTTCTTACAGGACAGCTGAAGAGATGAGCAACTTTAACCAATCCAACTCAAACTGAGGCACCTCCTCCCCTCGGCTCCTAGCGGTTGGGGTCTGATAAACACGAAACTCTTAATTACTGCAGCAAGAAGTATTTTAGTTTTACAGAGCATTTTCAAACTGAAAGCAAAGCACTTCAAAGCCCACATGCTGGTTAAGTTTTCATCCAGCAGATTTGCACACCATGAGCTGTGGGGAGTCTAGCTCAGTCACAGCCCAACACCAGCCCTGCTCCAGACACGAACTCAGAACGAGCTGAGCCATTTTTTGACCTGACATATAGACTGTTAAAACCTTCTCCTCTGCAAATACAAGGCAGGCAGGTTTCTATGGAAACTTGGATGCATAGTTGAAGTGTTTTTGGCCAACAGGATTTGCCCATACCATGAAGGGAAAGAAATCTGCCTTTGTTCTGACTCTAACAGCAAATGAATGTTCAGTTCTGGCTGCTGCCCCCTGACTGATGCCCTCTAGACAGGCAACATATTTTACATGCTCTGAAATTTGTTTGTTCTCCTAATAAAAGCCTGGGCTCCATACGTTGGTTTGGTCCGGGTTGAACCCACAGAGGTGAGGAGCAGCTAAACTGCCAGGCAAATGAAGGCCCAGCCCATCAATAATTCTGAATTCATCAGTAAATCACCAGGTTTGGCCCAACAGAGATCATTAAGTGATAACCAGGATGGGTGTGAAGGAGGGGAGGAGGAAGGAGGGGGCAGCACAGCCCCACTGCAACAAACCAGTGATGCACACGAGTGCCTCGTTAAGCATTTTGGTGTTCACCCTTCATCAAGCAGCCATGGGGGTCATTTGGCTTCTCTCTCATGCAGATCAGAGGAATCAATTCAGAAAACTCGAGCACGGCCACTCTGCATCCAGGGCTGCCACCCTCAGCTGAGGAACTCAGTAAACCCAACAGCCAGAGCCAGCTGAGAGCTGCGAGGGGGACCCACACTCACTTTCTCCCAGGGTCTTCTGGAGAAGGTCGTGCTTGGCCTGGAGCTTCGTGATCAGGTTCCTGCCTTCCAGGTACTCCTTCATTTTCTGTGGAGGTGGCAAAAAACAGGATGGTGAGTGGACAATTCACTTCTCTGATCGAGTCTTTGGGCTGCTGGATTTGTGAACATGAGGGCAGAGTGACACTGAAGTTTATAGTGACAGAACAACACTGAAATTCACGGTTAAAGGATGAACTAAGTCCTGGTTTATGCATCTGGGCAAGTCTGAAGCTCAGTCCACCCATATTTCGAGCCCAACCAAGTTTGCATCAATGATCTCAGTGGCCTTTTCCAACCTTAACAATTCTGTAATTCTGTGACTCTCGATCTTCAGGGCAATTTCCATTGTTCCACTGTGGGACCAGCTGAATGTCTGGCATCTTTTAAGCCACCAGAGGAGCTGCCATCCACCCCTCTGCAGGCAGGGCGGGCTGGGGCTGCACATCACGGGCAGCTGAATGAGCAATTTGTTTTAACCAACTAAAAGGCTGCTACTGTGCTTATTCTCTCACTTAACCTCTCTCACCCCACTTTACTTGTCAAACCCTGCGTCTGCCTCCGCGCTGGATGATCCACAGGGCTGCACAGGGGGCGCGGGACAAAACAAATAAAGATATTATTTAGGTTCAGATTTACTCTTGTGGTGAAATACTGTACACCCGCGCAGGCATTTTTCCCACTGCTCCCTGATTTTTCACAGCTCTGCAAATGCTGGGAGGGTTTTTTTTCAGTTCTTTCACCTCTTATCTTGCAGTTCAGAGCAGTTTGACTTTTCCCAGTCCGAATCCCACGGCACCTCCGCCGCCGCGAGAAACCCGCAGGTGAAGCCGGAGCAGCCGCACCCCGCCCCGAGCTGGAGCCTGGGCTTTTGTCTCGCTGAAGTTTCCAGGCGTTATTGCCTCCTAGCAACACGCAGGGGGAGAATTCCTCAAGAGGAAAAGCAACCAAACAAACCAAAACCAAAAGAACTCCTAACCAAGCGAATGCTCCCATCCCGGCAGGAAAACATCCGGGTTCCGGGGGGTTTGGCGGTTCCCGGGGCACGTGAGGCCCGTGTGTGTAAACTCCTCGAGGAAGGGCTCCTTCCTCTTTCTGTTTTGCTTTCCTGGCCCGGCACCGAGGGATCCAGAGCCAGGAGCGGGCACCTCGGTGTTCCTGAAGGGTTGTTTTGCCTCAAACACTTGGGAACATAAAGCTGGGAAGGCGAATCCTCATCCCCGAGAAACCCCGCGGTGCCGCCGCAGGGCGCTGCAGGGAAAGGGGGAAACCGGACAGGGCTTTTCCTGGAGTATGGAATGGATAAGGGGGAAAGTCTATTCTGTACTGCGGGAAAAATCCAGTCCGGGTTTTCCTCTGAGTCCATTCTGTACTCCGGGAAAAATCCAGTCCGGGTTTTCCCAAGAGTCCATTCCGTACTCTGGAAAAAGTCCAGTCCGGGTTTTCCTCTGAGTCCATTCTGTACTCCGGGAGAAATCCAATCCGGGTTTTCCCCTGAACCCATTCCGTACTCCGGAAAAAAGCCAGTCCGGGTTTTCCCCCATTCCGTACTCCAGGGAGAATCCAGTCCGGGCTTTCCCCATGCCGTAGCGCGGGAGAAATCCGGGCTGAATTTTTCCCGGAGCACTGGGATGGGATTTGGGATCGCTGGGTGGGGAGCAGCTCCCCCCGCCAGAGACCCTCGTGGCAGGGCGTGCTTTGGGAGTGCTGTGGGTGGGGAGGCACCAGGAATCTGGAGCAAAAAGCAGAATTCCCTGGGGATACAGAGGAGGCCGTAGAGATTCCCGTGTGCCCGGAGCAGCCCTGCCCCGCCCCCGCTCCTCGCGGCTTGTGCCGCCGCTGCAGCCGCTCACTGTGCTTCCCTTCTGTCCCCAGACCTGGCTCAGGGGCACCTGCAGCTGGCGCAGCTGGGCAGGGACCTGGCAGCTGACGGCAGCCCCGTGTCCCCGCCGGAGGGGCAGGGCCGGTCCCCGGTGGCGGCCGTGCGCTACCGCAACCACGGCCAGCGCCGCTTCTCCACGGAGGCAAGTGCTGGGGGCAGGGGGGACCCGGCACCTCTGGCTGTCGCCTCCCCGCTGGCTGGAAGGGCCGGGCTGCGGCTCGGGATGTCACTTGTCCTCTGTCCCCTCCCTGCAGGACGTCAGCAAGCGCCTCTCGCTGCCCATGGACATCCGCCTGCCCCCCGAGTTCCTGCAGAAGCTGCAGATGGAGAGCCCGGAGCTCCCCAAGCCCCTGAGCAGGATGTCCCGGCGGGCCTCCCTCGTAAGTGGCCCCGAGCCGCAGGGGCAGCGCCCGGCCCGGCCCCTCCCGCACGGACACCCGGGCCCGGCCGTGCTGGGCCGGGCTGGGCCGGCTGCCCCGGGCTCACTGAGGTCCCCTCACGTCCCTGCCCAGCCCCAGCCCTTCCTGCACACCCCCAGCAGCACCGGCAGGAGCTGAGGGAGCTGGGAAAGGGGCTCAGCCCGGAGAAAAGGGGGATCAGGGGGAATTTCTGGCTCTGCACAGGTCCCTGACGGGAGGGGGCAGCCGGGGGGGATTTGGGATCTTCTCCCGGGGAACAGGGACAGGAGGAGAGGGAACGGCCTCAGGCTGGGCCAGGGGAGGCTCAGGGTGGAAGTTCCCTGAGGAATTTCCTCAGGGAAAGGGTGGTCAGGTCTTGGCAGGGGCTGCCCAGGGAGGTTTGGAGTGCCCGTCCCTGGAGGTGTCACCTGGACGTGGCACTCGGTGCTCAGGGTGGGGATCGGGCACAGCTTGGACTCGATGATCCCGGAGGGGTTTTCCAGCCTCAGTGATCCTGGGATTCTGAGATCTGCACCTGCTGTGCCATTCCCACCTTCCTTCACTCCCCTGAGCACACCTGGCTGCCCTCTCGGCCTGGCTCCTTCCCAGAGGGAGGAGAAGGAAAACCCTCCTGCGATTCAGCCGGAGCCTCTTGCCACTGGAAATGCAAATGTGGATAAATAATGAATCAGCCTTTGCTTCAGCGGTGCCATTTCGGTTTCTTTGCTGCAGAGCAGTAGCAGAAATTGGAGCAAAAACTCTGAGTACAACAGAGCAGGAGCAAAAACCTCTGTGTGCACCTCCAGGTGTGCTCAGAGCTGCCCAGGTACCACAGCCAGGCCGCAGGAGGCATCTCGGGATCCGAGGTGCCCGTTCAGGAGGAGGGAAGGAGAGCTGGAATTCACCTGCCTGTGCTGCCTGAGGATAAAACAGACCCCACCAGGGTGATGTGTCGTTAATATTCACGTCCCCTCGAGAATAAGGAATGGGGCTCTGGGGGTTGTGCAGCGCCTCGGGCTCCAGCACCTTCATTCCTCTGCTCAGGACACGGCTTTTCCCGGGATACGCAGAGGGTTTGGGCAGAAAATGGAGTAAAAATCCCAAATGTCAGTGCCCAGTGTCCCTGGGAACCCCTCTGGAGGTGAAGCCATCCCGGGATGAGGCCCCCCCTCCCCAGTGATGTTTTCCTGTCTCTCCCACAGTCAGATATCGGCTTTGGGACGCTGGAAACCTACGTCAAACTGGACAAACTGGGAGAGGTGAGTAGTGTGTGACACCCCTGTAAGGAATTAAGTGAAATTCAAAGGGCAGCTCCAAGTGCAAAGGGCAAAAATCTTCAATATCCAGAAATTTTCAGACCAAGACTTTCTCATGGGGTTCAGACCTGGTGCGGTCACTTCAAGTGGTCCTTCCCCCAGATGTTTTGGGGACACCAGTGCTGTGCCACCCTGGGAAATGGCCTGTGTCCCCTGTCCCCTGCCAGGGCACCTACGCCACGGTGTTCAAGGGCCGCAGCAAACTGACGGAAAACCTGGTGGCGCTGAAGGAAATCCGCCTGGAGCACGAGGAGGGGGCTCCTTGCACGGCCATCCGGGAAGGTGAGGCCGGGAGGGGCCTTCCCCAGGGTCCCAGCAGGATTTGGGATGGCTGTGCCCGTGCTCAGCCCCTGTTCCTGCTGCCCCAACCCCGCTGTCCCCGCAGTGTCGCTGCTGAAGAACCTCAAGCACGCCAACATCGTCACCCTGCACGACATCATCCACACCGAGCGCTCCCTCACCCTCGTCTTCGAGTACCTGGTGGGTCTGGGGGCTTCTCTGGGGGCTGGGGGGGACAAGGGAAGGACAGACTGACGTGTCCTTCCCTCTGCAGGACAACGACCTCAAGCAGTACCTGGAGAACTGCGGGAACCTGATGAGTGTGCACAATGTGAAGGTGAGGGGGGTGCCCGGGACCCCCTGCCCTGTCCCTCATCCTGGGTGGGGGTGTTTTGGGGCTGGGGGAGCTTGGACATCTTCACTGAGCTGCAGCATGTGCAATACTCTGCTGTACAGGGGCTGTCCACATCACAAATGGGACATGTTCACACTCAAAAGCACAAACTCTGCAAGTTATCACACATCACTCTTTGGAATCATGAGAGATCTTAAAAATTCAGCCAGCAGAATGAACACAGACAGAGGGTTTTGGTCTAATAATGAAATGCTCTTGTTGTAATCAAATATTCAAATGGTTTGGGTGGGAAGGGACCTCAAAGCTCATCCAGTTCCATGGGCAGGGACACTTTTCACCCTCTCAGGTTGCTCCAAGCCCTGTCCAGCCTGGCCTTGGACACTTCCAGCTTTCCCCAATTCAATCCACTTCCCTCCAGCTCTGATCTGCACAGTAAGACTGCAAATCCTTCAAGTAAAAATGAGTATTTTTAACAACACGAGTGCCTGGACCCTGCTTGGCCTTTGCAGGAGCAGCAAAGGGTCAAAAAGGAATATATACAGAAAGAAAGAAAGAAAGAAACATATACACACACTGTATGAGGGTGAGGGAAAACCTTCCAGGAACTAACGAAGCTTCCCCTGTGGGCTCCCCAGCCCCGTGTGCACTGACACAACAAACAAAAATGGCTTTAATTAACTGCCAAAAGCCTGTGTTTTATGTCCCCTTGCTTGACAACATTGAAAGAAACATTTCACAAGAATTAAGTCCCTTTGGAAAGTCTCAGCATTTCCTGCTTCCTTTATTAATATTTCAACCTTTTGTTGTTGTTTTAGAGGAAAACAGGAAGCGCGATCACCGCTACGAAAAATTAATTAAATTTTTTTTGAGAACTTCCCTGTAGAATCTGTTTGCCAAGCCCTAACTGTACATTTTTCTCAATCAGTTAAATTTTTGCAGGAGAAAACATGGTGAGTATAAACTGCAAAAAGAACCAGTCTGAAGTGGGGGCGGTTGAGGATAAATCAGGTTCTGGGGGTCTCAGAGTCACGCTCAGGTGAAGGGACAGGAGGGTTGGAAGGCTCAGCTGCAAACAGAAGCTTAAAGATAGCAGATCAACTCGTCTTGGCAGAGTTAAGCTCCCCTTTGAAGCAGATCTAACCACTTAAGCCCAGCCTAAGGTGACTGCAGGCAGGGCAGGGCAGAGGCACTTGCTGGGACTTGCAAGGCTCTGGCTTCGAGGTCATTAAAAACATCAACAGGTACCAGGGGTTGCTTTAAAGGAGAAAAAGATGTTCCCATCCAGTGCAGAATCTCGTGGTTTTTTTAGTATTTCCTCATGCCTAACATTCTGTTCCCTGCCTGATGCAAGGATGCTGCTGAAACAAAAATTAATTTCAAAATAAAGCTTCAGGCTTTCCCCAGTGAATTACAAAGATCCATTAGCCCTGGATTTTTGGTGTAATAGAAACAGTCAAAGGAAAAAAAAAAAAATCAAACTACAGGAGAACTCCTGAGGATTTCATTTGGGGCAGAGCACAGCTGGGGTCGGGCTAAGCACAACCAGAACAGAGCAGCAGAAACGTCCTCGAGCCACATCACTGGTGCACGGTGACAATTAAGAGGTGAAGATCAGCTGGGAGTCAGAGCCAGGGGCGTTCTGCACCTACAAAACCAAGCAAGGTGGGCACCTCTGAGCCCAAAGGCCCTGCAGGAGTTTCCCAGTCAGAACCAGTTGCACATGGGATGAAGCAGAACCCAAACCGGACTGTGCTTTCCTCCCTTTTCAGGCTATAAGGAAGAAACACCTCTGCCACTGCTCCACATCCTGATCTGTCTCCAGTCAGGAAAACTCAGGGATTTTCCTCTCTCTCACCCCTCCAAGAATAATTCCAAACCAGGCACTCGACTGAAGGATGGGGGAACTGGATCTGACTTTCCATGGGATCAGCATCACAATGGGGGAATTGGATCCACTTCCCATGGGATCAGCACCACCAGGACACCCCCAGCTGCCACTGCTGCACCACTCAGGGGCAGGAGGATTTTACACCACATTTCTCCATGTCTTAAAGGTCTTGGCAAAAATGAATCTGCATTAATCCTAAAGCACTTCACACAACGAGCGTTGTTCTGGCTCCTCCTCTTTCCAGAGGTAAAAAATAACATTTTGCCTAAGAACTAAAATTATGCCGGTTTAGAGGGGAAAGAATGAAATCATTCACCCCCTTCCCACTGCCCAGGTGGAGCTGGGTGCCAGCTGTGCCCTGATGGGCAGCTCTGCCCGGATCCCTGGCTCGGGAAGCAGGGCTGTAGCCATGGCAGCAGCGGCACATCCCTGGATTTTGGCTCCCTGAAGTTGCTGCTGCTTCCCTGCCTCAGCCACCTGCAGCAGCCCAGTGCTGAGCCCAACCTTCCCCCCTCTGCTTTCCACTGGCACAGGGAAGTTTAAATTACCCTGAATACAAATCTGCCTTCAAAGCCCACCAAGAGATCCATCAGCGCCGCCGTGCAGGGATGTGCCTCCAGTGGAAATAAACATTATTCCAGTTTGGAGATAACTCCAGTGAGGATCCTTCCACTAAATTCTCATGCTGCCATCACTGTATTTACCCAAAAGCTCTGCCTAGGAATGCAGCACATGGAATTTCCTCCCTGAGTCACATTAATATGGAATATTCTTTTAAATCAGCTTTTTTCTTACAGTTCCTACCCCCCAGCACTCAGCACATCACGAGGTAAAAGGGAATTAAATCTCACTTCTGCACTGCACTTTGTTTTTATCCCCTACACAAAGCTCTGCCCTCAAGGCTCATTAATACCCATCTGAGGGTTTTCTCAGACACTGAAAAAGCTGCCCCTGGGAGATTCAGAGCTGGAAATCCTTATCAAGGCTATTTATAAGCCTGGTCAATAGCAGATCAATGCAGCATCTGATCAGGCTGCTTAAAGAGGGTCTCTCTCTAACACCACACCAACAACATGAAAGGGAGAAATATCCTATCCAAATTAAGCCCTGGATTCCTCCTCCTCCTATTTGAACTCGAAATAGCCCTCTCTGGAGAGGGAATGCTCAGAGTTCAATTAAAAATCACTTTTCTAGTTCCATAACCCTGGGCAGGGTGGTCAATCCCTTCTTGAAGCAGCTTCTCCACCCACTTCTCTCAACAGCCAGATTCACCTTCAGCGAAGGATTTTGGATTCTTCTAAGCCAAGGCCTAATGAACCATGCTGCCAAGTTAGTGCACAGAAAGTTCAGATTTTAATGAGCAACACCATTCTGGGAAGAAGGTGGTGAAGGATGCCCAAGGGAATGACAAAGTAACCAGGGTAAAATCCATGATTTTCATCTGCTACCCTGAAATATTTTGAAATTGGAAACAAATTCAACAGTTTAACATAAGTCTGATGTAGGAGAAAGACAGTCTGGTATGAAATTCAGTATCAGAAAGCTCTTAGCATCTTTTAGAAAGAACCAACTCAATGAAAAGCTTCTGCAGGCTGAAATTGTAAGATGGTAATAACAAAAAATGAAAGAGCTAAATGTTCTTTTAGTTTGCACTAGCTTTGAAATTTGATGTTTACAAGCTATTATTAGGTTTTTTCTCAGAAAATTCCTTTTCAGATGCAGAAGAAATCAAATTTGACACAATTTACCCACAGACTACGTTTGCATCAACAGAGGTATCCCAAAATATTTGCAGAGAATTGAGAGCACACAGTTTTGAACCCCAACACACTTCTTCTGCTCGCCCAAAAGCAAAGAGAGAAGCATCTCTTGTTAGACAAGAGCATCACTCTGCACTCTCTTGTGAGGAGAATTCTGAACAGATCACACTGAAAATTACAGAATCATGGAATGGGTTGGAATGGAAGGGATCTTAAAGATCATCCAGGGGATGGGCAGGGACACCTTCCACCGTCCCAGGCTGCTCCAAGTCCCTCCTGGCCTTGGACACTTCCAGAGATCCAGGGGCAGCCACAGCTTCTCTGGGCACCCTGTGCCAGGGCCTGCCCACCCTCAGAGGGGAGAATTCCCCAACGAAAAAAAATTCCTAAATTCCTACGAATCAGCCCCTTACTGTGAAGTAGAACTGCTCAGTCTCCTGCTGGTTTGCCCGTCTCTTGGCAATGCTGGGTTTGCTCATGAACGTTTCCGACACCGTGGATTTCACAGACTCCATGGAGTTGCTGTACTGGAAGCAGTCAGAGACATCAAAGTCCTCTATCGTGACAATGTCCTGGATTGTCTGGAGTGTGGCTTCCATCGTCTTCTTAACCTGCCCAGCAAGAAGCAGAGAACTCAAAACCTGAAGGTTTTATGTTGTAAGTAAACAACAGAGGTAGCAAAGTCCCCTGGAGCACTTCACTAATAAACAGATATTACTGGTTTCACACCCTGTGCGCTGTAATTAATTTTGGCTCATTAACAGCACAGTCCATGCAAGCACAGAGCTGGCAGCACCCTGAACCTGCCAGGACTCCGTGCCAGGATCGCAGTTGTGATCTCTCAGGCTGGGATCAGGAGGAGATGGAAAGAAATTTAACCTCAAAGCAAAGAGAGCTGAACTAATTGTCTTCTGCAACTACTGGGCATCAGATGTTAATTACAAACAGGACTCTGCTGCACTGCACATTTTTACTGAAGGCCAGAATCGACTTTATAGACATAAAAGGAGTTGCAAATTTTGCCCAGAAGTTCCTGAGCACAGAGGTGCAGAGATTAGATCCCCATTCATGTCATCTTCTTCTCATCTTGAATGGCCAAGTGAACAAAAATCACTTTACTCAGGTTATGCAAACTCACTTCAAAACATTAAATTCCTCCTTTTCCCTTTGCTATCCAAATAAAACTTCTGAACCACAGCCAGTCTTATCAAGTTAAGGATGGGAAGAGAGATATGGGGAGGTATTTTAAAGGATTCTCTCCATACCCCCAACTTTCCTGTGAGATCCCCCACTAATTAATGCACAAGATGCCTTGGCCTTGAATTTTAACACAAGTGTTGATAAAAAAGGATGACAACAACCAGATTCTTCCATAACCAGTGCCCAGTAAGTGGCTAAGAGCCGCTGCTGAACTTTGGTTATTAACTGACCTCTTCATTTTCGATCTTCAGCGTCGATAACCGGGACTGCAGCTGCTGACACCTCTGCACCAACTCACTCTGGACTGGCTGCTGGGCACAGAGCTGAGACTCCTGCAAGAGAAACAGCACAGCAGGACATCGCAATTACTCCTTTATTTATCAGACACAAACATTCTCCAAAGTGCTGAGTTTTAAAACCGGGCAGCGCTGGATTTCAACCAGAGGAAGAAGGTCCATGGTTCTACCAAAGTGCATTTCCTTTCCTGAGAGGATTGAACAGAGAGCAAGAGATGATGGCAACATCAAAGAAGAGCCAGGAAACAACAGCTACTCTCAGTGATGTCAGGATGTCAGCTTGTCGTGTGCTTTGGGAGTCTGGAGGTGCTTTATCCCAGGTATTTGGATAAATCACATCAAAAATCAAGAATTTGGTGCAGTGCTTCAGACTGGCACCCTGGGGCAGGGGATTGCTCAGCTGAACCACCTGCACAGCACAGCAACAGGCACAGGTCACTCTTGAATGAATCCAGGGGAGCTGAAATAAAAGCAGCACAGGCTGGGGACCTGTCACAGACACCACAACACCGAGGTTCCCTGAGCTGCTCAGAATGATCTTCATTCCACAGCACGGGGCAGCTTTTCCCTTTCATTTTGTTCTGGGTTTTGTGGGGATTTTTAAAAGAAAACACTGACCTCACTGCCTGAGGCTGTTTTTTTAGAGACAGAAATTGAAACTGGGAGTTTTATCCCACCCATGCACACACACCATCATATAGTCTGATATAATCTGCTGTGTGCAGCACCATTGCTACAAGACCATCAGCTGCATTTATAAACACTCCTCTGGCCTTGAGAAGCAGCAAGATAAATGATTCAGTGAATGGGAGCTGCTCCTGAATGAGACTCTGCAGGTAATTCCTTTTTTCCTCATAATCTTACAGGATCAGAAACACAGAAAAATCCAGGAAAGGTCATTTGCAGTCTGAAGGTTTCACTTAAAACGAGAGAGACAAAGAAGAGCCTGGAGCAGTGGCTGTAATTCCCAGCCCAAAAGAAGAGGCTGCAAGAGACCATCCTCCAGTCTGTGCTCAGGGGATGATCTAGAAATCCAACCAACTGACCTACATTGTCACACTGTACACGTGTTCCTGCTCAGAACCAGTTTCAGCTCGTGTGACTTTCAACAGCTCCCAGCTGAGCAAACACATCTTGATAAACCTATAAGGAGAGGGATTTGCCCTGCCAAAAATGGAGAGTCCTCTGACAGCCCTGTCTCACAAGGAGGGGGCAAAAAGCACCACTACAAACCATTTGCACTCTCCGATTGTACACTCAGATGCTGCAAAAAAACAGCATTTAGGTTTCTTCTGTTGGCCCTTCAAATCTCAAAAATCAGAGGCTGTCTTGGGGATTAACCTGTAGGCTGAATGAAGGTGTCTCCTACTCACATTTAATATTGAACCGAACTAAGCATTTTCACTTCCAGCAACTTGGATAGCCAAAAAATTAAAATTTAGATATCTCTGCCATGAGCCCCTGCTTAATCTTTGCATCATCTCCCAGCTCTGAGGCTCCCAAAAGAGCCAAACAGGCGGCCCTGGAGTGGGTCAGTTTATCAAAAATGAGGGAGATAAACAGGCAGAGTGGCAGGAGGGCCCCACACTGACCATGTCACCCATGTGTGGCTGGAACTCGAACTTCATGGGGGGGCAGAAGACGTTGTTGTACATCTCCATCAGCCTCTGCTTGTCGCTGTTGGCGTCCAGGTTCTCCACGGCGTTCTCGATGGCGTCCAGCCCCTCGTGCTTGGACTGCTCCAGGTTCAGCTCGGCCGACAGGAACGTCCTCAGGGCTCTGTTGAGGCTGGCGTGGTACCCCAGGTCACAGCACTGCTGGAAAACACACACAATTCTCTATGAATAAAGGGAATAAGACTCCAGAATGGGGATTTGAATGTTTCCAAAGGCAGGAGCTGTACAAATGAGGAACAAGCTGTGGGTATTTTGTCACCTGCTGCTGGGTGGCAGGGAGGTCCCACGTCTCTCTCTGACTGCACAGAGCATCTCAACCTGTAACCCCCATGCAAATTTTATCACGGTGTTATAATTGATTACCAATCTTGAAGTATTGTAACAGGTTGTGGAGTTTTCCTGGACTACAAGAGACTCATTTTTCATGGAGTACTAGAGACTCACTTCATTCAGAAAGGAAGTGGCGAAGTTCAGCAGTAGGGCAGGGTAATTCCCTAAATTCTAACCTGACTTCTAGGGGTCCTGATTCCTATGGAAACACTCCAAAATCCTTAAATGACATTATTCAAAGGAAGAGGAAAGCAAGGCACTGAAGTGCTATTGGAGAGACAAGACACAGGATTTGGATCATCTATAAAGACAAATCTGCATCTAAATAATTCCGTAATTCCAGCAAACTGCTTCATCCAGTACTTCAGGAAGGAGGAGCATGACCTGGACATGAAAAGAGAGTCATCCAAAACCCAGCAGCCACCAGTTGGAATGATTTCATTGCTGGGGTGAAACAGAGGAGCAAAAAACTTTGAAGGAGAAAGTGGTTATGGTCAAGAATTTCCTGGCTATGGCTGACACTGGGATGATGTCACTGGGAGACAATCAAGCAGCTTCATTTCCACCACGGCTGCAGAGCCAAGTTTTCATGTTTCAGAAGGGGAAAAAAAAGGAGCTTTTCATTAGCATTAGATCAGAACCAGCCTGGATTTTTCAGCCATCTAATAAAGTGAGCAAGAAGGAGCCCACCTTCTTGGACTTACAAGCAAGATTACATCCACTAGGAGAATATCCAGAAAGGAAAGAAAGAGACCATCTGCTCCATTGCTGTGCTGCTCTGTAAGCAAAATTCACATGAAAACTCCTCCTCGCCCATCATTTGGGTCTCATCACTGTCATTGTTTGCAAACGCAGAGGAAAAAAGGGGGGAAAAAAGAAGAAGGAGGGGTGGGGGCAGAGGGAAGAGAAACTGCTGGACCATTCCCTGTTCCCACAGAATTCCTGCCACCGAGTGCTGCTGGAAGCCTGGCTCTTGTGCCAAACAAGCTGTGGCAGGTGTGGAGCCTTGGAAAAAGAGCTGCAGTTGCTGGTTGGACTGGAGGCAGAGAATTAAGGGACTTTACATTCAATCAGAAAAGAACAAAACCAGCCAAGAAAAAAAAACAAAACACCACAACAAAACAAAAAGCAAAACAAAAGAGGCTTGATTGAGAATCTGCACGTGTGGAGGCAGCCTTGGATCAAGAGGCACTCACAGCTACTGCTCACTCTGCAGGGCTGGTCCTGCAGCCATGGGGGGAAAGATGGAGCTGGGCCAAGGATCAGCTCACATCTAACAGCAGCACTCGCTCCTTTTCACAGAATTCTTGGTGTTGCAAGGGACCTCTGGAGATCCCCCAGTCCCAGGCAGGGTCACGTGGAGGGGACCCTCCAGGTGGCTTTGGGATGTCTGCAGAGAGGGAGACTCCAGGCCCTCCCTGGGCAGCTGTTCCAGGCTCTGCCACCCTCACGGACAGAGGTTCTTCCTCATGTTAAGGTGGAATTTCTTGTGTTGTAGTTTATTACTCCTTGTGCTGTCGCCGAGCAGAGCCTGGCACCTTCCTGACACCCCTTGGGGATCCTTGTATGGGCTGATGGGATCCCCTCTCAGCCGTGTCCTCTCCGGGCTGACCAGCCCCAGCCCCACAGCCTCCCCTCATCAGGGAGATGCTCCAGACCCCAGATCATCTCTGGGGGTTCTGCTGGACCCTCTCCAGCAGCTCCTTGTCATTCCTGAACTGCAGGGACAAGAACTGAACACAACTCCTGCTGCGGGACAGGCGGCTGTGCACCCTCCCAGTGTGACCAGTTTGTCCTCCCAGTGTCCCCCTCAATGCACTGGGAATCCAAAGAGAAGTTAATGTGTCACACCTCACCTCACTCAGGCAAAACGTGCTGGCTCTTTGCTATTGAAGCCAGAAACAGAAAACGTTTCCCAGCCCACTCCCCCACTTTAAAGGGTTTTTTTTGAAGTCCAGTGTTCCATGTTTATAAATGCACCAGTCCTGCCATCCCGTTTCTGGGTTATATAAATGTTTGATGGAATCGTTCTCGAAGGAAATCAATTTTTTATAAGAATTTAATGATAACTCATTCAAATTCACTTCCCAACATGACAGCTGATTAACCCTTTGCCAGTTAGCTTTCAAACAGGCCTCAAAACCAGAAGATTCAAGGGGAAAAAGCCCTTTGTTTTAAAATGCAATTCAGATTTGGAAGGGGAATGATGAGATCCTGGAGATCTCACAGAATACCTATCCCTGGAAGAGCAAAGTAAGCTCTGGGACTCAAACACACATTTTTATCTCTTTTTTTCCAATCCTGTCCTAGTGACCCTTTTATAAATATGAGTTAATGCAAACTTCCCCATTACTGTAATATTTCATTAGCATCAAAGAGCTGCCTCAGTCCCCAAAGTCAGGAAATTCAAAACTACTGGGCTATGTCAGAAACAATTTATTGCTCTTAACTCTGGACAAAGAATTAACTCCCTGCTACCCTTCCCTGCACACTGCCCAGGGAACACACCGTGCTGGATAAACATGACAAGTTTAATGCTGTTTGGCCTAACACAATCTCCTTGTAAGTGACTTTGAAGATTACTTTTATATTATATTTCAAAATTCAATATCATCAAATGATTAGATCGAGGGAAGGCATTACAGCCTGGCTTAAAAATCGCATTTTTATTCAAGTCAGATGGCTCAGATAACCATCACTGGTTATAATTGTTAATTTTCAATCCTTCAGGATCAAAGGCATTAATAAATCTATTTTCCCTGTGTCTTAACAACGAGATAACTGAATTCCATCTCCTGTGCTCCCAGACAAGTCCCACATTTTTCCATGCCTGAACACAGAGCAGATAACACTTTTATTCTGAAGATGATGAGAACTTGTGGTGTTAAACTGAATGCTCCAAGGGAGTTAACTCAGGCAGGAACTCACCCAGAGCCACGAGGGCTCCTCTCTAGGGACAGACAAACCCCTGGGCTGCAGAAATTTGGATTCTTGTCCTGCAGCACTGCCTGCCATGTCCCAGACACAGCTGGGACTGCCCAGGGACAGCAGCCCTTCCTTCCAAGCTGGGTCGCCCAGGTTTGTCCTGTCCTGCTGGAAACACCTCAGCTCTGTGCTTAGAGATTGTTCTGGGCTTGCGAAATCCAAACAGATTCTCTGCTACCTGTGATCCATGAAAATACACCAAGAACAGACAACTGAACCAGGCACGTGTGCAGCATTTGGGGGAAGACTTGAGAGACAGGGCTTTAGAAGAATAAAATTAGAACAATTAAATTAGGCTGATGCTGGTGAAATTAATGCCAACCTTGTAGCTTCAATATAAATATAAACACGAAGTTCTCATTTGCTAAAAACCCAGAGCCACGCAATTTAGGCTGAGCAAATGTTAACCAAAACAGGGCTCCTAAAAAGGCAGGAGGAATAAACAAACCAGGCCTCTCCAGAGCAGCAATCCTGCAAACCACGACATTTGGAAGTAACAGCATTTTTCAAGCCCGCTCTCGGTGACAGCCCTGACCTCCAAAGGACAGGTTTAAATCAACACCTGGCACAAAAGCACTCCAGGCAAGTTTATCATCAGCTGAATAAATGTATCCTATAGACTGCTGGTTATTCTAATAGCTGAGTAATTAATAGAGATCTGAGTGCTCTTTATTGCCTGTGTCTAGAGACTCTTGTGCTCATCACTCCCTGCTCCTCCACAGCAGCTCCCTCCAGGCTCTGCAGCCGAGTGCTCCCAGCAGGGATGGCCTTGGCAAGGGGAACAGGAGCCACCAGAGCCACTGACCCACACGCAGTGTGTTCAGGCTGATGGGGTGGTTCCATCCTTGGGAATAACCTCAGCATTCCTGACTGGCTCTTCTGAGTTTCCAAAAATCAGAATTTCGGGGTTTTTTCACAGTGCGTTTTACCAAAAGCAGAATTGCTGTCCCCTGAATGGGGAGGGATTGAATTCTATTCTGGTGAGCAGGGAAGGGATCTTAGGGAAGGGCTGGAGCTGTGTCAGGGAGGTTTGGGATGGAGATCAGGGAAAGGTTCTTCCCCCAGAGGGTGCTGGGGCACTGCCCAGGCTCCCCAGGGAATGGGCACTGCTCCAAACCTTCCAGAGCTCCAGGAGTGCTTGGACAGCGCCCTCAGGCACAGGGTGGGATTTTGGGACGTCTGTGCAGGGCCAGGGCTTGGACTGGATGACCCCTGTGGGTCCCTTCCAACTCACAATATCCCACGATTCTATGACTTTTCCAAAACCACTTAAAAGCAGCTTCAGGAAACATTTCTGAACTCCCTCTCTTCTACCAAATTTCCTGTGCTGTTTCTACAGTTAAAAATCTTTTTTTCAAACGTGCTTCTGAGTTAAAATCATGCAGGTTTGCTTTTCACTCATAGTCAAGTGAAAATGTCAGGCAGCAGTGTGATACTGAACGTGGGTTTCACTTTAACTAAGCAGCTCCTCCTTTTCTCTCTCAGTGCCCAGTTCCTTGTCTGTGTAACAGAGGTGGCCACCTGAGAAAAGCTCTTGTCACAGCTTAATGACCAATTATCAGGCCACTGCCACCCCCCAAGCTGCCCAGCCCAGCCATGCAGAGGTTTCCAGCTGTGCTGGTGCAGGGGGGGATGCTGAGGGAGGAGAGGGACGTGGGAGGTTCCAGCAGCACTTACATCAATGAGATCAGACAGGTCATGGATGTAGTACTTGAACACCGAGGCATTGGTGGCTTCCAGGGCCAGCAGATACTCATTTCTTGCCTTAATTGCCTTCAGTCTGTTTTCTGTGTACTTTGCCTGGCGCTGCAAGACAACAAAAACCAGAATATAGCATTAGAAGAGGTGAGCAGCACGCTGGGTAACACCGGAGAACACTGAACAAATCTTACTCTGCTCACACAGATTTTGCCTTTGAATTCCAGTTTTGCCAGGACTCCAAGACTTGAAATGCAGATTAATTATTTAGATGTGTTTAAGCATTACTATGCTGGACTGAAAGTCTTGAGACTGTGGGATGGGGAAGATTAAAGGAGGAATGAAGGAACAGGGTGGGTTTAGGAGGTTATGGCCCAGCTCCAGCACCACCACAGAAGCCCATGGGTTGTCTGAGGGTCGCTACAGGCACCCCACCTCTTCCAAGGCCTGAACTTGGTCCTTCCAGAGCCTAAATCCATTTGAAAATAACTCCATCCCTTCTACTGGCTTGAACCTTAGAGCTGAACTGCTCAAAGGCAGTTTGGGATTGCTGGGCTCCCTGGAGCACAGCCTCGTGCTTTGGACAACAAAAATAATCATGGTAACCGTGAATTCCAAGCAGGCAACTTCTGCTTTCCCACTCTAACCTGCTTTCAGCTTTTTGTGCCATGCCTGGATTCCCTGGGATGACACAAACTGCACACCTGACTGCCCTGAAGGAAACCTGGTGCTGGATCTGCCTTTCCTCCAGCTGAGTGCTGAATGAAACCGGCACAAAGAACGAGATTTGGAAGTGAGGGGCGATCTCAGTGGCTCCTGTGCACCCTGCCAGTACCTTCTCCTTCATTTTCTCAATTTTTTTGACAGAGCTTCTCCGGACGTGTTTCTCCTCGAACTTGACGTTGGAGGTGGAGTCGGGGGAGCGCGGGGTCTGCTTGTCCTCTTGTTTCACTGACTTCCCAATCTGCTTCTCCTCCTGCTTCTCTGCCTCCTTCAGCTTGCTCTGGGCACTGATGCTGTCGGCGTTGTACATGTGGTAGGTTTTCATCACCTGCAGAGAACGACGACCAACACTCAGGGCCCAGCAAGGCCGAGCAAGGCCGAGCTGGCTGTTAGTCTGAAACACCTGAACCAGAGAAAAACACACTCAGGGAAATTTCCCATGTCAGAAAAGCAGGGCAGGAGGTGCCTGAGCGAGTGTGGCTCTCAAAACGAATCTGAAATCCAAGTGGATGATTTTGCAGCTGCTGCTTTGTTTGACTTTGGCATGTGCCTTCTTGCACAAGCCAGTAAAGGAGGCATGAAAATCAAAAAAAGGATGCAGACTAAATCCAGCCTCCCTGACTGTTCAAAGAAAATGATATGCCAGGAAAATGAGAGCTTTTCATCAGCAGGTAAGGTTTCTGAAGGGAGGCCTATCAGTCTTTCATCTGGGTGCTTTAAACATCACAGGATGTAAATCCAGCCTCAACACAGTGGCTGCAAGAGCCACTCAGGTGCCATTTGTTCAAATCAAATTTGGGACATAAAAGTACTTCTGGGCACCTTATGTAATAAAAAAATTAATAAACAAGTGTGGTTCTTTCGTTTAGGGAGACCTGGACCCTGTGCTGTATGAGCAACTTTTATTATAGCACATTTTTTATATGTAAATATAGATAAATATCCCCCCAGTCACAAGAATCCCATTTGTTTCACATGATATGAACGTCTAGCTTTGTGTTATGCAAATAGAACCAAAGGACATGAGACATAAACCAGTTTTTTATCCATAAATGCAAAGCAATTTGAATCCCACACCAAAACAAACACGATACAACACTCACAGGGGGCAAAAAAAAAAAAAGCACAATTGCATAAAGTCACCCATTCCAGCAGTAATAAAGGCCCCACTTGTGAATAATTTGATTTATCTCAGATGAAAACCCGTTTAGAGCTCTTTTGCACCACAACATAACAGGATTTTACCCAAGTGGGCTGCACCCTCCCCCTGTGCAGTGATCAGCAGAGGCTCCCAGAGCCAAAGAGACTCTGGATTTAGACATGAAAGAGAATGTGACTGCAGCCAGTGCTAAAGACACATCCTGAATAATTTACACACATGCACTCCCAGCCCCTGCAGATGCTCAGACTATAAAGCAGGCGTTTATAATGATAATAATAGATGCAAAGGAGTTGCTTTTCCTCTCTCACTCCGAGTGGAGCTGGCAGAGAGTGAAAGCAGAGGGAGAAATCCCAGTTTTAATGGGTTTTTAATGGTTTTAGGCCACGTTGGCAGCCACAGGCTCTGGTGTGGGGACACCGGTGACTCACTGGGGTCTGCTGAGGGCAAGATGGCACAGGACAAAAAAATTACAGGTTGGGACAACTCTGTGTTTTATTTGTGCAGAGAAAGTAAAGATTTCACCCAGATCCATTTTGCCCAAAAGCAGGGATTCTGCCAATCCTTTGGATATGGAATTATGGAATTATGGAGTCATTGAGGTTGGAAAAGACCTCCAAGATCATCCAGCCTTTGGTTGATCCTCACTTTGTCACCCAGCCCAGACCACTGAGCGCCACATCCAGCAGAAAGAGAGGTGGAATTATTTCTAAAAGTACCATTAAACGTAGCCACTGGTGGGGTGGCTTTAATTCCAACAAAAAGCATCTTTTTAGCATGATCAGAAGTGGCTTTTTGCAAAGGAAAAGGTTTTCTGGTGAAGGGACAATTCAGAGTTCTGCAGCAGGAGGAATGACTGAACAGATTTCAAATTCCCAGCACTGACATTAAAAATACCAATGCCTTTCATCACTTTGTTTAGCAAAGGCTGAATTCTGGAAGTTCTTCCTTCTGGGGTAGAGGAATTACCAGGACTCAATATTTGGCTCAAAAAATGACCTGTCAGGGCCTGGCACCCAGAAATGATCCCCTGTCCATGAGACTCCACTCACCAGCCACTTCAGAGCCACCTGAACTCGGATTAGAAATTAATCTAGTTCCTAAAAGTCTCTTTTTAGAGGCAGATCTGTGTCCTTCCTTAGGATCCCAACCATGACATGACTCAAAAGTTGAGCCAATTCTGCCCTCAAATAGAAAACAGTTTCTGGAGTGCTGATTTACCTGAATATTTGGCTTTGAGGCTCTAATTGTAACAAACTGCAAGAAACAATTCCCTCTATACCTTTTGCTGATACAGGAAATTTCAGGGAACCCCAGGAAATTCTGTAACACTGATTTTTACCCCCACAGGGTCAATATGCCACGGCTTGAGAAACAACCCTGGGTCAGCTTCTGGAAGGAGGAAGGCCAGAACACACATCTCAGTGTCATGACCCAGCAAATCACCCAGGAAGGACAAAATAAAAGGCATTTTGAGCAACTGAACAGTGAGTTCTGCTTTTAAAGAAGAGAACTAGCTCAGTAACAGCTGCAGAAAGCAGAAGTTACATCAAGCAAGAGGCTTTTCCATTCGTCTGTGTGAGGAAAAGAAAAATCCCCACGCAGCACGTGAACCCTTGGGATCACATCCTCCTCCTCACCTCTTCCTTGGGGTCTCCAGTGGATTTACTGAGAAGGAAAAAGCACAGATGGGAAACTCATCCAAAAGCAGCTGCTCTGCTGAGAGCTGAGGGACAAATAAGCTCCGTGGGTGCCTCTGAAGGCTCACACCACACAAACCCCAAGGTTTTTGGCATATTTGGAAATAACTCTCCTATCTCTGGCTCTTTTTCAAACCATCACTGCAGCAAAGGAACAAATGGGCATGAAGGTGAGACCTTTGGGGAACCAACACTGAGAGAGCTGAAACAACTCAAGGACAGAGGGGAAAAATGGGATTTATGGAGCTTTTTAGGTGACCTCGAGCTGCAGGGACTGCAGCCTTTTCTCAGCCTTGGTGGGAGAAGTCAAACACTTCTCCCTTCTGCCTGAGAAGATGCCAAGAAATCACTGATTTACCGTGTACAGTTCATTCAAGACCTTCATCAAGTCCTCCTGGAGCTGCAGTCCCACTTCCTTGCTCTGCAACAGAACAGAGAAATGAAAGTTAATTGGGGAAGACGCTGCAAAGGCAGAGGAAGTGAGCACGGAGCATCCACAAATAAGTTAGGCCCAATTAAGCACCACTGTTTATGCTGGCAAATCCAATCAGTGCCCAGCCCAGAGCCACCCAGGGTCACACTGCACCAGGAGTATTAATAAACCGAAATATTAGAAGTGCACAGTCAGAAAAGCTTTATGGAACAGAGGTGGGAATTTCCAGAGAACTTGAGATCTTCGACTCTCAAGCCTGCAAATACACCATTTTCCCATTTTCACAGGATCAAGCAACACTGTGCATCCAGCACAGCTTGGTATGGAAGCTGAAGAGAGGCAGGACAAGGAAACCACCACGTAACAAGAATAACTTAATTCAGTTTATAGATTTTACTCATTCGCTGCCCACTAAGGCAGCGTTTGCGTGCTCCAACCCTCACGTTACAAGCGTTTAATATCTACTGGGGCAAGCAAATTTGATAAATCCAAGATTATTTATGCCTACAACGTTCAGGAAAAGAAACAGATAAAGAGGCAATGCAGCCAAACCCATGCTTAAACCAACATTTCTGCGCAGGAAGTCAAGATAATGCTAAACCATGAGAAGAAAACCAACAACACACCGATAAATTAAAGAGCCAGAAGAGAAAGATTATCTGATTTAAATTTAAATTATTCTTTTCCCCATACTGTGCAGTTCAGCAGTGCTCAGAGTGTGTTTCTGAGATGAAAATTGCTTTATTGTAGACTTCTTTTCATTATTTTGGGGAGTTGTGGTTCAGACCAGCCTGGAATTGCTCTGCTGGCAGCACAATGGGATTCACAAGTATCCAACGCCCAGCCCTCTGGATTTTCCACGTGTTCCAATCCCATATTCCTCACCCTGCTCCCTAGGTGCCACAGGAAAAAAGAGCATCTGACACAAATGCTGACAAAGGAAAGCTTTTTCTGAGGAGCCTCTAATTTAGAGAAAAGCAAAGAGCTGGTGATTCCCAACCTCCGAGGGAGCTTGCAGGAACAAACCCGCGGGAGTTGCACCTCTGGAAGCAGAAGGAGCTGAGGCTGCTGCTCAGCCCTGCAGTCATCTGGGTCGCCAGGGTTTTCTGGCTGCCTTTTCCTCCACGTGGAGATGATTAATGGAAGCGACTGCCTGGGTCTGTGTGAAATGCCCTCAGCACTGAACTTTTCACACAGGAGGAGTTTTCCAGCCACAGGCTCCCTGGTGCTGCTTGAACTGCCTGGCCTGGCCCTCATCTGCCTCTCACCCCGCTCTTTTCAGCCCATTTTGCTCATTTCTTGCACTAAAAAAAAATTGCTCATTTGCTGCACAAACTGCTGAAGCATCAATTATGCGACAGAGATTAAAACGAGTATTTTAATGTAGATTCAGGTTGAAGGGGGAAAGAAGATGCCAAATTGTCAAAACACCAAACTCTTTGTGCTTCCAAATGAGCTCTCAAGAAAGGAGCTGCTGGATTGCTGGACTGGAAAAAACCCTTCCATTAAGATGAAGGTAAGACAGATCACAGGGGACATCACAACAAGAGCTGCGCAATGAGCACTGTTAATGTAAAACTGTTCCTTGCACTGATTCCACCAAAAAAAAAAAAAAAAAAGAAAAAAAAAAAAAAAAGAAAAAATATTTAGGAGAAAAAAAAGCTGAGCTGGCTGACCCTGATAAATGAAAATACATTGGAGGAAGCAGAAGGGTTTGTTTGGGGAAGTCAGAACGGATTGGATGTCAGGAAAAAGTTGTTGCTTGAGTGCAGTGGAGGGAGGTGGAGGTGATGCACGAAGAGAACTTCCCTCAGCTCCCATGGAATTCAAAGTGCAGATTAAAGGCTGCTGATCCCACTGCCATGCAGGCATGGGAGATTCCAGCATCATGCCAGAAAGTGCCATGGAATTACGAATAAAATCCATGCCAAGGAAAGACAACAACAGTCCTGGCAGTTGTGAATGTCTCCAGATACCAACTGCTATTTCAGCAGCAAATTCTACATTGTTCTGTATTTCTCTGTTTTTCTGTGTGCTTTGCAGAGGCAGAACGATCCATTTTGTAAACAATCTTCCAGGAAAAGGCAACAAATAAAAGACATTCTGATCAGCTTTACTGTGATCTACTCCTGGCTGTACCTGCAACCAAGTCCGTCTGTACCTCCCTTAACATGAGGAAAGGCTTGTGCAACAAAATCTTACAAAATCTTAATTAATTGGCTCCACTAATGAGCTGGGTGTGCATGTGGAGAGGGGGTGTCCCCACAAACCCTGTCTCCTCCTTATCTGATCAGGTTAAACCCTTCTCCTGTAGATCTGGGAGATGATCTGGTTGGAAAAGCATCCTTGGGAGACAGCACAGGAGCTCCCTGCACAGCTGAGGGTGGGCAGAGTGGGGCAGCTCCTCACCTTTGCTGGGCACTGAGAGGTCATAAAAACCTTTCCTTTCTCTGCAAACCTGGCAAAGCATCAGCAGCACCCAAGGAAGCCACCCCAGGAGCTGGCAGGACTGATGGGCTGCAGATGAAGGTTTTCCCCAGTTCCTGCGAGTGCACACGCAGGAACACACACTCCTTTGTTACTCCAGGGTGTATCTGCACCATGTGCAGGGCTGGAGGTTCTGCCACCCCTGGCTGCAACATAAATTCCCAGCACGGGCCGTGCCAGCTCCTCAACGGCCTCTTTGTTCCAGCCCTCCTCCCCTCCACCTCCCCTCTAATTTAATCAAGATGTTTTTGGGATCTACTGCGGGGCTTGCTCGGCTGTTCCGCATTCCACCAAACATTAACGACTTCAGCTTCAAAATATTTGGGGGGGATAATAAAGAGTAGAGCTCAGGAATGCCGTCAACATTTTCTGTCCTGGACCTCCAGCCCCAGCAACGTCCTCTCAAGCCTGACAGAAAGAGGGGATGGCTTCAAAACAAACATTCCCTGGAGTTCTGAGGTGCTTTCCCCACAAACTCAACGACAGCCAGGAAGGGCTCAAGCCATCGGAGGGTGACTGTGTAACACACCAAGATAAGAGATTCTTATCTAATTTGCTGCCTCAAATGATGTCAGAGGGTGACAGCTGGAACTGGAACCCAAATGTGCTGATTCTGAAACTGCTCTGGAACAGTATCAGGTCTCTGCATCTTCCTAGAAGTAATAATTAAATATGCCTAGGTGGAGGACAAACATTAAATATTCCCATGTTTTTGAACCACCAGTGGAGGGTGGGTAAGGATGGCAGGAGAGGAGCAGGGATGTAGCACAAAGGTGCCAACTCTGCACCTCAGTGGGAGTTTTACTCGTGGCATTTGCGTATCTTCAAATTGACACCGTGATGGAAAAATCTTTTTACAAATGCCCAGCATTTTAACCATTACATTTCTTTCACATGGTGGCTTTCCCATGTGCGGGGTGCTTTAAGATCTGTCATATTCTGGTTCCAGTTGCAGCCAGAGACACAGTGCAGCTGTAAAGTAGGTCATGACAGACCCCTTCAGAGAATTAATAATTCCTCTTCCTTGATTACTGCAAGGCTTTTAACCAACCCATTGTGGATTTTCCATTTCCCATCAAACACCCTGCAGCATACCAAGAGATAAACTGGGGCTTTTCCACCATCAAAGGTGCTAAACAGGAGGAGAATTTCAAATCCTCAGGTTGGTTTTCTTGATTCCAAACGGGGTTTTCTCCCCTTAAATATCCCCAATTTAGTGGATACAACAGGGAAAGGCCCCTGCTCCAGCAGCCCAGGGAGCCTCCCAGCTACAAGCAGAGCAGAAAATATGTTTTAAACCCAGCAGGGCCAGGGAGCAGCAGGGTAGACAGGTGCTGAGTTGGTACCTGGCTCAGGTCGGAGGCACTGCCTGTCCTGAGGCCCCTCTGCACACAGAATAAATCTGCCTTTCTTCCCATTAACATTTGCCAGTCACTTCACAATTTCTTTATGTAAAAATCTGTCAAACTGAAAAATATCAGTTCAGGCACTGCTCAAAGTGACCGAGGTTTCCCAGTCTGTTCTTTTAAAAAAGGTAATTTTCTTTTTTCCTTCAATTTGAACCAGATTATCAGGCTGCTTCTAGGAAAATCTCTAAGAGACAACACAGAAAGAGTGATTAAAGAGACCAAATTAAAGAGACTGCTGCTCAAAGGTCTATACATGTATAAATAATCCCAAGGGATCCCACTCAAAAGATACGTCTGGAGGCAAGAAAACCTGGTAACCACGCAAGAAACAGGAAGGTTGTTCCATGCAGAGAAATGAAGGGTCACATTAAACAGAGAGGGCGACAGGGGGATAGAGGGAAAAGGGGAAATCAAAGCAGGAATCAGCTCAAATAGGAGAATATTTTGGGAAAAAAATAATATATATATAAATAGCAAAACATAGATATAGAAATGTAGAAATAAATAAATAAAGGGGCCATGCTGAAGGAGGATAAGCAGGAGAAATCAAAGGAGATGAAGGAATGAAAAGGAGCAGACATCAAAGCAGGATGATCTTCCAGGAGAGGGAGAGGTGACCGGAATAGCAATGCCGGTGGCACCAGGGCTGGAAACTCCAACCCTGTACCAAAGGCAGCCCTAAATGATTAACTCTGCCCAAACAAGAAAATACCACCTCCTCCCCAAGGTGGAACAATTTGTTACCAGCACA